>NW_021822437.1:496103-648967 GCF_901001165.1 Salmo trutta
ACCAAATCACAACAGGACCAGACCAAATCACGACACAACCAGACCAGACCAAATCACGACACAACCAGACCAAATCACAACAGGACCAGACCAAATCACAACAGGACCAGACCAAATCACAACAGGACCAGACCAAATCACAACAGGACCAGACCAAATCACAACACAACCAGACCAAATCACGACACAACCAGACCAAATCACGACACAACCAGACCAAATCACAACAGGACCAGACCAAATCACAACACAACCAGACCAAATCACGACAGGACCAGACCAAATCACGACAGGACCAGACCAAATCACGACAGGACCAAATCACAACACAACCAGACCAAATCACAACACAACCAGACCAAATCACGACAAGACCAAATCACAACAAGACAAAAAACCTTTAGTCTGTGTGTAAAACCAGTGAGTCTGGAAATGCAGCCTCCCACACTACCCCAAAGCAGTTAAAAAACAAAATGTACAAAAATATACAGTACCAATTAAAAGTTGGGACACACCGACTCATTCAAGGGTTTTTCTTTATTTCTTACTATTTTCTACATTGTAGAATAATATATGGAATCATGTAGTAAACAAAACAAGTATTTAAATCAAAACATTTTTTTATATTTGAGATTCTTCAAAGTAGCCATCCTTTTGCCTTGATGACAGCTTTGGACACTCTTGGAATTCTCTCAACCAGATTCAACTGGAATATATTTTCCAACAGTACCAAACTTTTGACTGGTACTGTATATACAAAAAAATGAAGCATTTTTTGTGACATCTCTTTCTGTGCTGACCGAAGACATTACTTTCTGTATGATAGAAATATAGATCCTTTTAAACTTAACTCTGGACCTCGACGCCAGCGCCACTACATTTTTCACATTGTTCCACTTCATCAGGGACTAGTTTCGACCTGAGACACCAGGTGGGTGATATTAATTACCAGGTAGAAGAGGACTGGTTTAGACCTGAGACACCAGGTGGGTGATATTAATTACCAGGTAGAAGAGGACTGGTTTAGACCTGAGACACCAGGTGGGTGATATTAATTACCAGGTAGAAGAGGACTGGTTTAGACCTGAGACACCAGGTGGGTGATATTAATTACCAAGTAGAAGAGAACTGGTTTAGACCTGAGACACCAGGTGGGTGATATTAATTACCAGGTAGAAGAGGACTGGTTTAGACCTGAGACACCAGGTGGGTGATATTAATTACCAGGTAGAAGAGGACTGGTTTAGACCTGAGACACCAGGTGGGTGATATTAATTACCAGGTAGAAGGAGAAAACCAGCAGGCTCTGAACCTAGTCGGGAGGGGGGGGTTAAAGGTGAATACCTCTGTTGTAAAAAAGGTTCACCTCTCGTCTGTCCGATGCAGGTCTGGACACCATCTACCTCCTGACCCTGAAAAAGACTTACGAGTTGAGGGTGGACATGGAGGACTTCGACGGACAGAAAGCATACGCTTTCTACGCCTCCTTCGCCATCTCTCCCGAAGTCACAGATCCTGAACTGGACGGCTACAAACTCCAGGTTACTGGCTTTAAAGATGGAGGAGCAGGTGAGAAGAGTTTAACATCCTTAGAGAAACATCTGGGCTGTATTCATTAGTCCAGAGTTCAGGTGAAAACAGTTTAACATCTGGGCTGTATTCATTAGTCCAGAGTTCAGGTGAAAACAGTTTAACATCTGGGCTGTATTCATTAGTCCAGAGTTCAGGTGAAAACAGTTTAACATCTGGGCTGTATTCATTAGTCCAGAGTTCAGGTGAAAACAGTTTAACATCTGGGCTGTATTCATTAGTCCAGAGTTCAGCTAGGTTCCCTCATTCGGTTCTGTTTGATTCCTAGTGAATACAGCTGATCTGAGATCAGTTTATTAGAGCTCATAATGAATAGTACTACGTAGAAAGGACGGGGACGACGACCTGGTCCTAGATCACATTGAGACATTGTAGACTGATTTTGACAGAGGTCTCTGGGCAGTAGCCTATGTGGTAAATCGGTTCTTTAACATCTGACCTGTGTTTCCCGCTTGAACCAAGGGGACTCTCTCACCTATCACAGCGGTATGAAGTTCTCCACCTTCGACAGAGACCAGGACGCCCACGAGTCCAACTGCGCAGTCGCCGTAGTCGGAGGTTATTGGTTCAACGACTGTTACCTCTCAAACCCAAACGGTCTTTATACGTGGGGATTGAACTCACAGATGGGAGTCAACTGGAGGGGATGGAAGACCTTCTACTCTGTGAAAGTCATATCCATGAAGATTAGGCCTGTGAACCTGTGACTGTGAAGGTCTTTAACAAAATCCTGTAGTTAAAAAATGGTTATTTGAACTGCAGATTGCCCCTTTAAATTGCTAGATTGTAAGACCTTTGCATATTTTCATTTTTTGGACTCTCTGCACAGTGTAACATGGATCTCAGTCAGTTGTCCTATAAAACTAAAAACTCTCCCGTGAAAATGTTCCTTTTCAAAGCTCATTCTGTTAAACCCAAATCATGTTTTTTGACTCGTCCAATATACTGGTATTTGTGGCTGGGTCTGTTGTGGTGCCCATATTACCGCCACATCGGCAGTCATGAGTCAAGACCACAGTAACATTCTGCTGAGTCAACTTCATCTCCTTTAATGAACTCTGGACATGGTGGTAGAACCCACCTGACTACACACCAATCAATCAGGTCCCTAGTAGAACCCACTTGACTACACACCAATCAATCAGGTCCCTAGTAGAACCCAACTGACTCCACACCAATCAATCAGGTCCCTAGTAGAACCCACCTGACTCCACACCAATCAATCAGGTCCCTAGTAGAACCCACCTGACTTCACACCAATCAATCAGGTCCCTAGTAGAACCCAACTGACTCCACACCAATCAATCAGGTCCCTAGTAGAACCCACCTGACTACACACCAATCAATCAGGTCCCTAGTAGAACCCAACTGACTCCACACCAATCAATCAGGTCCCTAGTAGAACCCAACTGACTACACACCAATCAATCAGGTCCCTAGTAGAACCCAACTGACTACACACCAATCAATCAGGTCCCTAACGGCCCGGTCCTTGGTAGAACCCAACTGACTACACACCAATCAATCAGGTCCCTAACGGCCAGGTCCTTGGTAGAACCCAACTGACTACACACCAATCAATCAGGTACCTAACGGCCCGGTCCTTGGTAGAACCCACCTGACTACACACCAATCAATCAGGTCCTAACGGCCCGGTCCTTGGTAGAACCCATCTGACTACACACCAATCAAATCAGGTCCCTAACGGCCCGGTCCTTGGTAGAACCCATCTGACTTCCCACCAATCAATCAGGTCCCTAACGGCCTGGTCCTTGGTAGAACCCAACTGACTACACACCAATCAATCAGGTCCCTAACGGCCCGGTCCTTGGTAGAACCCAACTGACTACACACCAATCAATCAGGTCCTAACGGCCCGGTCCTTGGTAGAACCCACCTGACTTCCCACCAATCAATCAGGTCCCTAACGGCCCGGTCCTTGGTAGAACCCACCTGACTACACACCAATCAATCAGGTCCTAACGGCCCGGTCCTTGGTAGAACCCAACTGACTACACACCAATCAATCAGGTCCCTAACGGCCCGGTCCTTGGTAGAACCCAACTGACTACACATCAATCAATCAGGTCCCTAACGGCCCAGTCCTTGGTAGAACCCAACTGACTCCACACCAATCAATCAGGTCCCTAACGGCCCGGTCCTTGGTAGAACCCAACTGACTACACACCAATCAATCAGGTCCGTAACGGCCCGGTCCTTGGTAGAACCCACCTGACTTCCCACCAATCAATCAGGTCCCTAACGGCCCGGTTCTTGGTAGAACCCACCTGACTTCCCACCAATCAATCAGGTCCCTAACGGCCCGGTCCTTGGTAGAACCCAACTGACTACACACCAATCAATCAGATCCCTAACGACCCGGTCCTTGGTAGAACCCAACTGACTGACTTCACACCAATCAATCAGGTCCCTAACGGCCTGGTCCTTGGTAGAACCCAACTGACTGACTTCACACCAATCAATCAGGTCCCTAACGGCCTGGTCCTTGGTAGAACCCAACTGACTACACACCAATCAATCAGGTCCCTAACGGCCCGGTCCTTGGTAGAACCCAACTGACTAAACACCAATCAATCAGGTCCCTAACGGCCCGGTCCTTGGTAGAACCCAACTGACTACACACCAATCAATCAGGTCCCTAACGGCCCGGTCCTTGGTAGAACCCAACTGACTACACCAATCAATCAGGTCCCTAACGGCCCGGTCCTTGGTAGAACCCAACTGACTGACTTCACACCAATCAATCAGGTCCCTAACGGCCCGGTCCTTGGTAGAACCCAACTGACTACACACCAATCAATCAGGTCCCTAACGGCCCGGTCCTTGGTAGAACCCAACTGACTACACACCAATCAATCAGGTCCCTAACGGCCCGGTCCTTGGTAGAACCCAACTGACTACACACCAATCAATCAGGTCCCTAACGGCCCGGTCCTTGGTAGAACCCAACTGACTACACACCAATCAATCAGGTCCCTAACGGCCCGGTCCTTGGTAGAACCCAACTGACTACACACCAATCAATCAGGTCCCTAACGGCCCGGTCCTTGGTAGAACCCAACTGACTACACACCAATCAATCAGGTCCCTAACGGCCCGGTCCTTGGTAGAACCCAACTGACTACACACCAATCAATCAGGTCCCTAACGGCCCGGTCCTTGGTAGAACCCAACTGACTACACACCAATCAATCAGGTCCCTAACGGCCCGGTCCTTGGTAGAACCCAACTGACTACACACCAATCAATCAGGTCCCTAACGGCCCGGTCCTTGGTAGAACCCAACTGACTACACACCAATCAATCAGGTCCCTAACGGCCCGGTCCTTGGTAGAACCCAACTGACTAAACACCAATCAATCAGGTCCCTAACGGCCCGGTCCTTGGTAGAACCCAACTGACTACACACCAATCAATCAGGTCCCTAACGGCCCGGTCCTTGGTAGAACCCAACTGACTACACTAATCAATCAGGTCCCTAACGGCCCGGTCCTTGGTAGAACCCAACTGACTACACACCAATCAATCAGGTCCCTAACGGCCCGGTCCTTGGTAGAACCCAACTGACTACACACCAATCAATCAGGTCCCTAACGGCCCTGTCCTTGGTAGAACCCAACTGACTACACACCAATCAATCAGGTTCCTAACGGTCCTTGGTAGAACCCAACTGACTACACACCAATCAATCAGGTCCCTAACGGCCCGGTCCTTGGTAGAACCCAACTGACTACACACCAATCAATCAGGTTCCTAACGGTCCTTGGTAGAACCCAACTGACTACACACCAATCAATCAGGTCCCTAACGGCCCGGTCCTTGGTAGAACCCAACTGACTACACACCAATCAATCAGGTTCCTAACGGTCCTTGGTAGAACCCAACTGACTACACACCAATCAATCAGGTCCCTAACGGCCCGGTCCTTGGTAGAACCCAACTGACTACACACCAATCAATCAGGTTCCTAACGGTCCTTGGTAGAACCCAACTGACTACACACCAATCAATCAGGTCCCTAACGGCCCGGTCCTTGGTAGAACCCAACTGACTACACACCAATCAATCAGGTCCCTAACGGCCCGGTCCTTGGTAGAACCCAACTGACTACACACCAATCAATCAGGTTCCTAACGGTCCTTGGTAGAACCCAACTGACTACACACCAATCAATCAGGTCCCTAACGGCCCGGTCCTTGGTAGAACCCAACTGACTACACACCAATCAATCAGGTCCCTAACGGCCCGGTCCTTGGTAGAACCCAACTGACTACACACCAATCAATCAGGTCCCTAACGGTCCTTGGTAGAACCCAACTGACTACACACCAATCAATCAGGTCCCTAACGGCCCGGTCCTTGGTAGAACCCAACTGACTACACACCAATCAATCAGGTTCCTAACGGTCCTTGGTAGAACCCAACTGACTACACACCAATCAATCAGGTCCCTAACGGCCCGGTCCTTGGTAGAACCCAACTGACTACACACCAATCAATCAGGTCCCTAACGGCCCGGTCCTTGGTAGAACCCAACTGACTACACACCAATCAATCAGGTCCCTAACGGTCCTTGGTAGAACCCAACTGACTACACACCAATCAATCAGGTCCCTAACGGCCCGGTCCTTGGTAGAACCCAACTGACTACACACCGATCAATCAGGTTCCTAACGGTCCGGTCCTTGGTAGAACCCAACTGACTACACACCAATCAATCAGGTTCCTAACGGCCCGGTCCTTGGTAGAACCCAACTGACTACACACCAATCAATCAGGTCCCTAACGGCCCGGTCCTTGGTAGAACCCACCTGACTACACACCAATCAATCAGATCCCTAACGACCCGGTCCTTGGTAGAACCCAACTGACTACACACCAATCAATCAGGTCCCTAACGGCCCGGTCCTTGGTAGAACCCAACTGACTACACACCAATCAATCAGGTCCCTAACGGCCCGGTCCTTGGTAGAACCCAACTGACTACACACCAATCAATCAGGTCCCTAACGGCCCGGTCCTTGGTAGAACCCAACTGACTACACCAATCAATCAGGTTCCTAACGGTCCTTGGTAGAACCCAACTGACTACACCAATCAAATCAGGTTCCTAACAGTCCGGTCCTTGGTAGAACCCAACTGACTACACACCAATCAATCAGGTCCCTAACGGCCCGGTCCTTGGTAGAACCCAACTGACTACACACCAATCAATCAGGTCCCTAACGGCCCGGTCCTTGGTAGAACCCAACTGACTACACACCAATCAATCAGGTCCCTAACGGCCCGGTCCTTGGTAGAACCCAACTGACTACACACCAATCAATCAGGTCCCTAACGGCCCGGTCCTTGGTAGAACCCAACTGACTACACACCAATCAATCAGGTCCCTAACGGCCCGGTCCTTGGTAGAACCCAACTGACTACACACCAATCAATCAGGTCCCTAACGGCCCGGTCCTTGGTAGAACCCAACTGACTACACACCAATCAATCAGGTCCCTAACGGCCCGGTCCTTGGTAGAACCCAACTGACTACACACCAATCAATCAGGTCCCTAACGGCCCGGTCCTTGGTAGAACCCAACTGACTACACACCAATCAATCAGGTCCCTAACGGCCCGGTCCTTGGTAGAACCCAACTGACTGACTTCACACCAATCAATCAGGTCCCTAACGGCCCGGTCCTTGGTAGAACCCAACTGACTACACACCAATCAATCAGGTCTCTAACGGCCCGGTCCTTGGTAGAACCCAACTGACTACGTACCAATCAATCAGGTCCCTAACGGCCCGGTCCTTGGTAGAACCCAACTGACTACACACCAATCAA
Source organism: Salmo trutta (assembly GCF_901001165.1). Lineage (NCBI taxonomy): Eukaryota > Metazoa > Chordata > Actinopteri > Salmoniformes > Salmonidae > Salmo > Salmo trutta. The sequence goes on from NW_021822437.1 coordinate 503,549, forward strand.
TCAGGTCCCTAACGGCCCGGTCCTTGGTAGAACCCAACTGACTACACACCAATCAATCAGGTTCCTAACGGTCCTTGGTAGAACCCAACTGACTACACACCAATCAATCAGGTCCCTAACGGCCCGGTCCTTGGTAGAACCCAACTGACTACACACCAATCAATCAGGTTCCTAACGGTCCTTGGTAGAACCCAACTGACTACACACCAATCAATCAGGTCCCTAACGGCCCGGTCCTTGGTAGAACCCAACTGACTACACACCAATCAATCAGGTTCCTAACGGTCCTTGGTAGAACCCAACTGACTACACACCAATCAATCAGGTCCCTAACGGCCCGGTCCTTGGTAGAACCCAACTGACTACACACCAATCAATCAGGTTCCTAACGGTCCTTGGTAGAACCCAACTGACTACACACCAATCAATCAGGTCCCTAACGGCCCGGTCCTTGGTAGAACCCAACTGACTACACACCAATCAATCAGGTCTCTAACGGCCCGGTCCTTGGTAGAACCCAACTGACTACACACCAATCAATCAGGTCCCTAACGGCCCGGTCCTTGGTAGAACCCAACTGACTACACACCAATCAATCAGGTCCCTAACGGCCCGGTCCTTGGTAGAACCCAACTGACTACACACCAATCAATCAGGTTCCTAACGGTCCTTGGTAGAACCCAACTGACTACACACCAATCAATCAGGTCCCTAACGGCCCGGTCCTTGGTAGAACCCAACTGACTACACACCAATCAATCAGGTTCCTAACGGTCCTTGGTAGAACCCAACTGACTACACACCAATCAATCAGGTCCCTAACGGCCCGGTCCTTGGTAGAACCCAACTGACTACACACCAATCAATCAGGTCCCTAACGGCCCGGTCCTTGGTAGAACCCAACTGACTACACACCAATCAATCAGGTCCCTAACGGTCCTTGGTAGAACCCAACTGACTACACACCAATCAATCAGGTCCCTAACGGCCCGGTCCTTGGTAGAACCCAACTGACTACACACCAATCAATCAGGTCCCTAACGGCCCGGTCCTTGGTAGAACCCAACTGACTACACACCAATCAATCAGGTCCCTAACGGCCCGGTCCTTGGTAGAACCCAACTGACTACACACCAATCAATCAGGTCCCTAACGGCCCGGTCCTTGGTAGAACCCAACTGACTACACCAATCAATCAGGTTCCTAACGGTCCGGTCCTTGGTAGAACCCAACTGACTACACCAATCAAATCAGGTTCCTAACAGTCCGGTCCTTGGTAGAACCCAACTGACTACACACCAATCAATCAGGTCCCTAACGGCCCGGTCCTTGGTAGAACCCAACTGACTACACCAATCAATCAGGTTCCTAACGGTCCGGTCCTTGGTAGAACCCAACTGACTACACACCAATCAATCAGGTCCCTAACGGCCCGGTCCTTGGTAGAACCCAACTGACTACACACCAATCAATCAGGTCCCTAACGGCCCGGTCCTTGGTAGAACCCAACTGACTACACACCAATCAATCAGGTCCCTAACGGCCCGGTCCTTGGTAGAACCCAACTGACTACACACCAATCAATCAGGTCCCTAACGGCCCGGTCCTTGGTAGAACCCAACTGACTACACCAATCAAATCAGGTTCCTAACGGCCCGGTCCTTGGTAGAACCCAACTGACTACACACCAATCAATCAGGTCCCTAACGGCCCGGTCCTTGGTAGAACCCAACTGACTACACACCAATCAATCAGGTCCCTAACGGCCCGGTCCTTGGTAGAACCCAACTGACTACACACCAATCAATCAGGTCCCTAACGGCCCGGTCCTTGGTAGAACCCAACTGACTACACCAATCAATCAGGTTCCTAACGGCCCGGTCCCTGGTAGAACCCAACTGACTACACCAATCAATCAGGTCCCTAGTAGAACCCAACTGACTCCACACCAATCAATCAGGTCCCTAGTAGAACCCAACTGACTACACACCAATCAATCAGGTCCCTAACGGCCCGGTCCTTGGTAGAACCCAACTGACTACACACCAATCAATCAGGTCCCTAACGGTCCGGTCCTTGGTAGAACCCAACTGACTACACCAATCAATCAGGTCCCTAACGGCCCGGTCCTTGGTAGAACCCAACTGACTGCACCAATCAATCAGGTTCCTAACGGCCTGGTCCTTGGTAGAACCCAACTGACTGCACCAATCAATCAGGTTCCTAACGGTCCGGTCCTTGGTAGAACCCAACTGACTACACACCAATCAATCAGGTTCCTAACGACCCGGTCCTTGGTAGAACCCAACTGACTACACCAATCAATCAGGTTCCTAGTAGAACCCAACTGACTACACCAATCAATCAGGTCCCTAGTAGAACCCAACTGACTACACCAATCAATCAGGTCCCTAGTAGAACCCAACTGACTACACCAATCAATCAGGTTCCTAACGGTCCTTGGTAGAACCCAACTGACTACACCAATCAATCAGGTCCCTAACGGCCCGGTCCTTGGTAGAACCCAACTGACTGCACCAATCAATCAGGTTCCTAACGGCCTGGTCCTTGGTAGAACCCAACTGACTGCACCAATCAATCAGGTTCCTAACGGTCCGGTCCTTGGTAGAACCCAACTGACTACACACCAATCAATCAGGTTCCTAACGACCCGGTCCTTGGTAGAACCCAACTGACTACACCAATCAATCAGGTTCCTAGTAGAACCCAACTGACTACACCAATCAATCAGGTCCCTAGTAGAACCCAACTGACTACACCAATCAATCAGGTTCCTAACGATCCTTGGTAGAACCCAACTGACTACACCAATCAAATCAGGTTCCTAACGGTCCGGTCCTTGGTAGAACCCAACTGACTACACACCAATCAATCAGGTCCCTAACGGCCCGGTCCTTGGTAGAACCCAACTGACTACACCAATCAATCAGGTTCCTAACGGTCCGGTCCTTGGTAGAACCCAACTGACTACACACCAATCAATCAGGTCCCTAACGGCCCGGTCCTTGGTAGAACCCAACTGACTACACACCAATCAATCAGGTCCCTAACGGCCCGGTCCTTGGTAGAACCCAACTGACTACACACCAATCAATCAGGTCCCTAACGGCCCGGTCCTTGGTAGAACCCAACTGACTACACACCAATCAATCAGGTCCCTAACGGCCCGGTCCTTGGTAGAACCCAACTGACTACACCAATCAAATCAGGTTCCTAACGGCCCGGTCCTTGGTAGAACCCAACTGACTACACACCAATCAATCAGGTCCCTAACGGCCCGGTCCTTGGTAGAACCCAACTGACTACACACCAATCAATCAGGTCCCTAACGGCCCGGTCCTTGGTAGAACCCAACTGACTACACCAATCAATCAGGTTCCTAACGGCCCGGTCCCTGGTAGAACCCAACTGACTACACCAATCAATCAGGTCCCTAGTAGAACCCAACTGACTCCACACCAATCAATCAGGTCCCTAGTAGAACCCAACTGACTACACACCAATCAATAAGGTCCCTAACGGCCCGGTCCTTGGTAGAACCCAACTGACTACACACCAATCAATCAGGTCCCTAACGGTCCGGTCCTTGGTAGAACCCAACTGACTACACCAATCAATCAGGTCCCTAACGGCCCGGTCCTTGGTAGAACCCAACTGACTGCACCAATCAATCAGGTTCCTAACGGCCTGGTCCTTGGTAGAACCCAACTGACTGCACCAATCAATCAGGTTCCTAACGGTCCGGTCCTTGGTAGAACCCAACTGACTACACACCAATCAATCAGGTTCCTAACGACCCGGTCCTTGGTAGAACCCAACTGACTACACCAATCAATCAGGTTCCTAGTAGAACCCAACTGACTACACCAATCAATCAGGTCCCTAGTAGAACCCAACTGACTACACCAATCAATCAGGTCCCTAGTAGAACCCAACTGACTACACCAATCAATCAGGTTCCTAACGGTCCTTGGTAGAACCCAACTGACTACACCAATCAATCAGGTTCCTAACGGCCCGGTCCTTGGTAGAACCCAACTGACTACACACCAATCAATCAGGTTCCTAACGGCCCGGTCCTTGGTAGAACCCAACTGACTACACACCAATCAATCAGGTTCCTAACGGTTCTTGGTAGAACCCATACTTCCTTCCCTTTAATTGTATAAATGTCTGTGGATATATATGCTATGCTTATCTGTGGATATATATGCTATGTTTATCTGTGGATATATATGCTATGTTTATCTGTGGATATATATGCTATGCTTATCTGTGGATATATATGCTATGCTTATCTGTGGATATATATGCTATGCTTATCTGTGGATATATATGCTATGCTTATCTGTGGATATATATGCTATGCTTATCTGTGGATATATATGCTATGCTTATCTGTGGATATATATGCTATGCTTATCTGTGGATATATATGCTATGCTTATCTGTGGATATATATGCTATGTTTATCTGTGGATATATATGCTATGTTTATCTGTGGATATATATGCTATGTTTATCTGTGGATATATATGCTATGCTTATCTGTGGATATATATGCTATGCTTATCTGTGGATATATATGCTATGCTTATCTGTGGATATATATGCTATGTTTATCTGTGGATATATATATGCTATGTTTATCTGTGGATATATATGCTATGCTTATCTGTGGATATATATGCTATGTTTATCTGTGGATATATATGCTATGCTTATCTGTGGATATATATGCTATGCTTATCTGTGGATATATATGCTATGCTTATCTGTGGATATATATGCTATGCTTATCTGTGGATATATATGCTATGCTTATCTGTGGATATATATGCTATGTTTATCTGTGGATATATATGCTATGTTTATCTGTGGATATATATGCTATTTTTATCTGTGGATATATATGCTATGTTTATCTGTGGATATATATGCTATGCTTATCTGTGGATATATATGCTATGCTTATCTGTGGATATATATGCTATGCTTATCTGTTACTTTGCAAAACAAGGTCATGAAATCTAATTTATTTATATAGCCCTTCTTACATCAGCTGATATCTCAAATGTGCTGACATGTCATCTAAGTATATATGGTTTTGTTTACATTCTAATATCCATAATCAATATGAAAAGGACAAGGAAGTGAAGTGTTTACACTGGAAATTGGTCATGTGACAATAAACAACATGTGAAAACATTCCACAGACTGGTTAGTGGTCAGAATATCCAGACTGGTTAGTGGTCAGAATATCCAGACTGGTTAGTGGTCAGAATATCCAGACTGGTTAGTGGTCAGAATATCCAGACTGGTTAGTGGTCATTACTAATACAGGTCTTAGAATATCCAGACTGGTTAGTGGTCATTACTAATACAGGTCTTAGAATATCCAGACTGGTTAGTGGTCATTACTAATACAGGTCTTAGAATATCCAGACTGGTTAGTGGTCATTACTAATACAGGTCTCAGAATATCCAGACTGGTTAGTGGTCATTACTAATACAGGTCTTAGAATATCCAGACTGGCTAGTGGTCAGAATATCCAGACTGGTTAGTGGTCAGAATATCCAGACTGGTTAGTGGTCAGAATATCCAGACTGGCTAGTGGTCAGAATATCCAGACTGGCTAGTGGTCAGAATATCCAGACTGGTTATCAGCACGGAGAAAGACCACTGGAATAGCGTAGAGTGTATATGTGTTTCCACCAGGATCAGTCAGTACTCATAAAGCACATTCACAACCTTTACTATATAAAAACATTAAAACACTGTCCAAAATGAGGAAAATATTGTGAAATTATATTTTGGCCGTTTATCCCAGCTCTATAATTATATTCTTCCCTGTGGCTCAGTTGGTAGAGCATGGTGTGTGCAACGCCAGGGTTGTGGGTTCGATTCCCACGGGGGGGGCCAGTACAAAAATAATGCATGAAATGAAATGTATGCATTCACTACTGTAAGTCGCTCTGGATAAGAGCGTCTGCTAAATGACTCAAATGTAAAATTCTATCCTAGCCTATCCAAAGCTAGTATTGATGAAGAAGCACTTCCCTCTCTCTCCCCAGGCTGGTGATGGGAGGAGAAGGAGGGTCTATACCAACTACACTTCCTCTCCCCAGGCTGTTAATACAGAGGTGATGGGAGGAGGAGGGTCTATACCAACTACACCTCCTTCACTCTCTCTCCCCAGGCTGTTAATACAGAGGTAATGGAGGAGGGTCTATACCAACTACACCTTCACTATCTCTCCCCAGGCTGTTAATACAGAGGTGATGGGAGGAGGGTCTATACCAACTACACCTTCACTATCTCTCCCCAGGCTGTTAATACAGAGGTGATGGGAGGAGGGTCTATACCAACTACACCTTCACTATCTCTCCCTAGGCTGTTAATACAGAGGTGATGGGAGGAGGAGGGTCTATACCAACTACACCTCCTTCACTCTCTCTCCCCAGGCTGTTAATACAGAGGTGATGGGAGGAGGAGGAGGGTCTATACCAACTACACCTCCTTCACTCTCTCTCCCCAGGCTGTTAATACAGAGGTGATGGGAGGAGGAGGAGGGTCTATACCAACTACACCTCCTTCACTATCTCTCCCCAGGCTGTTAATACAGAGGTGATGGGAGGAGGAGGAGGGTCTATACCAACTACACCTCCTTCACTATCTCTCCCCAGGCTGTTAATACAGAGGTGATGGGAGGAGGAGGGTCTATACCAACTACACCTCCTTCACTATCTCGCCCCAGGCTGTTAATACAGAGGTGATGGGAGGAGGGTCTATACCAACTACACTTCCTTCACTATCTGCATCTTCCCATAAATCTAACAGGGATAATAAACCTCTTCGGCATGGCTCCCAAAGTTTATATACTTATTCTCTGGTAATACCAATTACCCCACCGAAGACATTCTTTAAATAAATATCCTAAGTCATGACAGACTTTACATGGACAAATAAAACTCACAGAATACAAAGGAAAGTTTTCCCACCTTCCCGAGTCCGAGGGTTGGTTTTAACCTTCCCGAGTCCGAGGGTTGGTTTTAACCTTCCCGAGCCCGAGGGTTGGTTTTAACCTTCCCGAGCCCGAGGGTTGGTTTTAACCTTCCCGAGCCCGAGGGTTGGTTTTAACCTTCCCGAGCCCGAGGGTTGGTTTTAACCTTCCCGAGCCCGAGGGTTGGTTTTAACCTTCCCGAGCCCGAGGGTTGGTTTTAACCTTCCCGAGCCCGAGGGTTGGTTTCAACCTTCCCGAGCCCGAGGGTTGGTTTCAACCTTCCCGAGCCCGAGGGTTGGTTTCAACCTTCCCGAGCCCGAGGGTTGGTTTCAACCTTCCCGAGCCCGAGGGTTGGTTTCAACCTTCCCGAGCCCGAGGGTTGGTTTCAACCTTCCCGAGTCCGAGGGTTGGTTTCAACCTTCCCGAGTCCGAGGGTTGGTTTCAACCTTCCCGAGTCCGAGGGTTGGTTTCAACCTTCCCGAGTCCGAGGGCTGGTTTCAACCTTCCCGAGCCCGAGGGTTGGTTTCAACCTTCCCGAGCCCGAGGGTTGGTTTCAACCTTCCCGAGCCCGAGGGTTGGTTTCAACCTTCCCGAGCCCGAGGGTTGGTTTTAACCTTCCCGAGTCCGAGGGTTGGTTTTAACCTTCCCGAGTCCGAGGGTTGGTTTCAACCTTCCTGACTTGGAATTGTATCAACTCACCACCCAGTGACATATAGTTAAATGCACTAAAGAGGAACAACAAGTCCATCTTGAAGATGCTCATCCCCAGAATCTTCTAATGTGTCTTTTTTCAGAGGATAAAGACAAGAACATTATGGGGGGGGACACTCCCAGCCGTACGGGGGGGACACTCCCAGCCGTACGGGGGGGGGACACTCCCAGCCGTACGGGGGGGGGGGACACACTCCCAGCCGTACGGGGGGGGGGGCCACCCCCAGCCGTACGGGGGGGGGGGACACTCCCAGCCGTACGGGGGGGGGGACGACACTCCCAGCCGTACGGGGGGGGGGGGGACACTCCCAGCCGTACGGGGGGGGGGGACACTCCCAGCCGTACGGGGGGGGGGGGGGACACTCCCAGCCGTACGGGGGGGGGGGGACACTCCCAACCGTACGGGGGGACACACTCCCAGCCGTACGGGGGGGACACTCCCAGCCGTACGGGGGGGGACACTCCCAACCGTACGGGGGGGGACACTCCCAACCGTATGGGGGGGGACACTCCCAACCGTACGGGGGGGACACTCCCAACCATATGGGACACTATAACATACTATATTCACTGTCTCACTCTCTCTTTCACACGCTCGCTCACCTTCTTGCCCTCTGATTGGTCGGGGCTGACGTACGACAGCTTCCTGCGGACGTAAAACAACATGTCGTCCTGTTCCCGCGGCGACAGCTTCTCCATGAAGTACGTGGAGAACATCCATGTCCAGAACACGATGCGGTCGTCCTTAAAGCACCCTGGAAGAGAGGTCAGAGGTCAGAGGTTAAAACACCCTGGAAGAGAGGTCAGAGGTCAGAGGTTAAAACACCCTGGAAGAGAGGTCAGAGGTTATAACACCCTGGAAGAGAGGTCAGAGGTCAGAGGTTAAAACACCCTGGAAGGAAACACAGAGAGGTCAGACCTTAAAACACCCTGGAAGAGAGGTCAGAGGTCATCCTTAAAACACCCTGGAAGGAAACACAGAGAGGTCAGAGGTCATCCTTAAAACACCCTAGAAGGAAACACAGAGAGGTCAGAGGTTAAAACACCCTGGAAGGAAACACAGAGAGGTCAGAGGTCAGAGGTTAAAACACCCTGGAAGGAAACAGAGAGGTCAGAGGTCAGACCTTAAAACACCCTGGAAGGAAACACAGAGAGGTCAGACCTTAAAACACCCTGGAAGGAAACACAGAGAGGTCAGAGGTCAGACCTTAAAACACCCTGGAAGGAAACACAGAGAGGTCAGAGGTTAAAACACCCTGGAAGGAAACACAGAGGTCAGAGGTCATCCTTAAAACACCCTGGAAGGAAACACAGAGAGGTCAGAGGTCAGACCTTAAAACACCCTGGAAGGAAACACAGAGAGGCCAGAGGTCAGACCTTAAAACACCCTGGAAGGAAACACAGAGAGGTCAGAGGTCAGACCTTAAAACACCCTGGAAGGAAACAGAGAGGTCAGAGGTCATCCTTAAAACACCCTGGAAGGAAACACAGAGAGGTCAGAGGTTAAAACACCCTGGAAGGAAACACAGAGGTCAGAGGTCATCCTTAAAACACCCTGGAAGGAAACACAGAGAGGTCAGAGGTTAAAACACAGAGAGGTCAAAGGTCAGACCTTAAAACACCCTGGAAGGAAACAGAGGTCAAAGGTCAGACCTTAAAACACCCTGGAAGGAAACACAGAGAGGTCAGAGGTCATCCTTAAAACACCCTGGAACGGTCCTATCACAGTTATCAGAGCAAGAGGAGGACGGCACAGGGCCACTCCTGATTTACAGTAAACTCATAGAGAAACAGTCTACCGTAATATGCCACTCCTGATTTACAGTAAACTCATAGAGAAACAGTCTACCGTAATATGTCACTCCTGATTTACAGTAAACTCGTAGAGAAACAGTCTACTGTAATATGCCACTCCTGATTTACAGTAAACTCATAGAGAAACAGTCTACCGTAATATGTCACTCCTGATTTACAGTAAACTCATAGAGAAACAGTCTACCGTAATATGTCACTCCTGATTTACAGTAAACTCGTAGAGAAACAGTCTACTGTAATATGTCACTCCTGATTTACAGTAAACTCGTAGAGAAACAGTCTACTGTAATATGTGTTAAGTGGCTTATTGGCTTTGCCCTCAGGGAGATAGAATGGAGGTGAGATGGATGTTTCCCCCGTCCTAAACGGCACCCATACAGAGCCTTCAGAGAGTACTCAGACCCCTGGACTTATTCCACACGTTGTCGTGTTACAGACTGAATTTAAAATGGATCACGTTGAATATTTTATCTGGTCACTGATCCACACACACACACACACACACACACACACACACACACACACACACACACACACACACACACACACACACACACACGATACTCCACAATACCAAAGTGGAATTTTGTTTTTAGGAATTTTTTTAACAAATTAATTCATAATGAAAAGCTGAAATGTATTGATTCAATACATTTTCAACCCCATTTGTTATGGTAAGGAGCATAAATAAGTTCAGGAGTAAAAATGTGCTTAACAAGTCACATAATAAGTTAAATGGACTCACTCTGTGTTTAATAATAGTGTTTAACATGATTTTTTAATTACTACCTCATCTCTGTACCCCCACACGTACAATTATCTGTAAGGTCCCTCAGTCGAGGAGTGAATTTCAAACACAGATTCAACCACAAAGACTTGGGAGGTTTTGCGTTGCAAAGAAGGGCACCTATTGGTAGATGGGTAAAAATGTTTAATAAAAGCAGAAATTGAATATATTCCTTTGAGCATGGTGAAGTTATTAATTACACTTTGGATGGTGTATCAATACACCCAGTCACTACAAAAGATACAGCCGCCCTTCCTAACTCAGTTGCCGTAGAGGAAGGAAACCGCTCAGGGATTTCACCACGAAGCCAAATGGTGACTTTTTAAACAGTTACAGAGTTTAATGGCTGTGATAGGAGAACACTGAGGATGGATCAACAACATTGTAGTTACTCCACAATACGAACCTAAATGACAGAGTGAAAAAAAGGAAGTCTGTACAGAATAGAAAAAATATTCGAAAAACATGCATCCTGTTTACAACAAGATAGTAAAACTGCAAAAAAAAAGTGTCAATGCAATTAACTTTTTGTCCTGAATACAAAGTGTTATGTTTGGGGCAAATCCAATACAACACATTACTGAGTACCACTCTCCATATTTTGAAGCATAGTGGTGGCTGCATCATGTTATGGGTATGCTTGTAATCGTTAAGGACTGGGGAGTTTTTCAGGATAAAAAAGAAACAAAATGGAGTTAAGCACAGGCTAAATCCTCGAGGAAAACCTGGCTCAGTCTGCTTTCCACCAGACACTGGGAGACGAATTCACCTTTCATCAGAACAATAACCTAAAACACAAGACCAAATCTACACTGGAGTTACTTACCAAGAAGACAGTGAATGTTCCTGAGTGGCCAAGTTACAGGTTTCACTTAAATCTGCTTGAAAATCTATGGCAAGATCTGAAAATGGCTGTCTAGCAAAGATCAACAACCATCTTGACAGGACTTGAAGAACTTAAAAAATAATAAAATGGGCAAATATTGCACAATCCAGGTGTGGAAAGCTCTTAGAGACTTACCCAGAAAGACTCACAGCTCTTAGAGACTCACCCAGAAAGACTCACAGCTCTTAGAGACTTACCCAGAAAGACTCACAGCTCTTAGAGACCTACCCAGAAAGACTCACAGCTCTTAGAGCCTTACCCAGAAAGACTCACAGCTCTTAGAGACTTACCCAGAAAGACTCACAGCTCTTAGAGACTCACCAAGAAAGACTCAGCTCTTAGAGACCTACCCAGAAAGACTCACAGCTCTTAGAGCCTCACCAAGAAAGACTCAGCTCTTAGAGACTTACCCAGAAAGACTCACAGCTCTTAGAGCCTTACCCAGAAAGACTCAGCTCTTAGAGACTCACCCAGAAAGACTCACAGCTCTTAGAGACTCACCCAGAAAGACTCAGCTCTTAGAGACTTACCCAGAAAGACTCACAGCTCTTAGAGACCTACCCAGAAATACTCACAGCTCTTAGAGACCTACCCAGAAAGACTCACAGCTCTTAGAGACCTAACCAGAAAGACTCACAGCTCTTAGAGCCTTACCCAGAAAGACTCACAGCTCTTAGAGACTCACCCAGAAAGACTCACAGCTCTTAGAGACTTACCCAGAAAGACTCACAGCTCTTAGAGACTCACCAAGAAAGACTCAGCTCTTAGAGACCTACCCAGAAAGACTCACAGCTCTTAGAGCCTCACCAAGAAAGACTCAGCTCTTAGAGACTTACCCAGAAAGACTCACAGCTCTTAGAGACTTACCCAGAAAGACTCAGCTCTTAGAGACTCACCCAGAAAGACTCACAGCTCTTAGAGACTCACCCAGAAAGACTCAGCTCTTAGAGACTTACCCAGAAAGACTCACAGCTCTTAGAGACCTACCCAGAAATACTCACAGCTCTTAGAGACCTACCCAGAAAGACTCACAGCTCTTAGAGACCTAACCAGAAAGACTCACAGCTCTTAGAGCCTTACCCAGAAACACTCACAGCTCTTAGAGACCGACCCAGAAACACTCACAGCTCTTAGAGACCGACCCAGAAACACTCACAGCTCTTAGAGACCTAACCAGAAAGACTCACAGCTGTAAATCGCTGCCAAATGTGATTCTAACATGTATTGACACAGGGGGTTGAATAATTAATTATCTAATCAAGATATAAGTGCTTTACAAATGTTAGAATTTGTAAAGCACTTTCACAGCGTATTCTGTGTAGATCGTTGACAAAATAAATGACAACAGAATCCATTTTAATCCCACTTCCACAACAAAATGTGGAACAAGTCAAGGAGTGTGAACACTTCCTGAAAGCTCTGTATATTGTGCACTACTTTTGACCAGAGCCCACTGGGTCAGTAGTTTCCATTCCATACAGTTTCACCGGTGCACTATATAGGCAATAGGGTACCATTTCGGAGACAGACAGGGTTCTTCTCTAATGGAGGGGAAGCAGCTTCTGACACAAAATGGCCGTTCAGTTTAACTGCTCATTCATGAGAAACACATTCCCTCCATGCCATTTCATTACAGTGAGATTCAATTCAGTGTAACTTAAATCTACTGAAGCGCTTGTCTGACTTTGTTTTGCTTCCAACGTGACGTCAAAAGTCATGATGGGCATTTGGTTTAAATAACTTGTATTTATATATGTGTACATTATTCAAAGAAAATCTCCTGAACCCTTAATGCTGAAACCATAAAATGCTGAAAGTGAAGCCTTTGTTCCTCTCAGACGAGTCTAGTTTCTACAGACAGAACGACAGGGAACTGAAATACCACCACATTTCCTGATCCTTGTATTTTTTACATTTTATTTAACTAGGCAAGTCAGTTAAAGAACAAAATGATTACATTTACAATGGACGGGCCTACACCGGACAAACCCTGACGACACCGGGACAATTATACGCCGCCTTACGGGACTCCCGATCACGGCCGTTTGTGATACAGCCTGGATTCGAACCAGGGTGTCTGTAGTGAAGCCCTCTAGCACTGAGATGCAGCGTCTTCGGGAGCCCCAACACACACACACACACACACACACACACAACACAATCTGACCGCGCTGCTAAACAATTTCTCACCAGAGTACAGAATACAGCCAGTGTATCACATCTTCCCTCAGAGGCTGAGCAAACAGACACTTCAGCAGTATATGAAACCCTCCAGCCAAGTGGACGCTGCTTCCAGGAAATCTCCTACTCATCATCAACAACAACAACTTTTCCACCTGACAGAGACTCAGGCTACTGAGAATAGTCACACACACACCCACACACACACACAGGCTAGTCATCAGTGACCACGGCTCACCCATCACCTGACAGAGACTCAGGCTACTGAGAATAGCCTCAGCCTCAGGCTCCGTGCCAAATGGCACCCTACTCTCATATAGAGAGAGGAGAGGAGAGAGAGACGATGGCACCCTACTCTCATATAGAGAGAGGAGAGGAGAGAGAGACGATGGCACCCTACTCTCATATAGAGAGAGGAGAGGAGAGAGAGACGATGGCACCCTACTCTCATATAGAGAGAGGAGAGGAGAGAGAGACGATGGCACCCTACTCTCATATAGAGAGAGGAGAGGAGAGAGAGACGATGGCACCCTACTCTCATATAGAGAGAGGAGAGGAGAGAGAGACGATGGCACCCTACTCTCATATAGAGAGAGGAGAGGAGAGAGAGACGATGGCACCCTACTCTCATATAGAGAGAGGAGAGGAGAGAGAGACGATGGCACCCTACTCTCATATAGAGAGAGGAGAGGAGAGAGAGACGATGGCACCCTACTCTCATATAGAGAGAGGAGAGGAGAGAGAGACGATGGCACCCTACTCTCATATAGAGAGAGAGAGGAGAGAGAGACGATGGCACCCTACTCTCATATAGAGAGAGGAGAGGAGAGAGAGACGATGGCACCCTACTCTCATATAGATAGAGGGAGAGGAGAGAGAGACGATGGCACCCTACTCTCATATAGAGAGAGGAGAGGAGAGAGAGACGATGGCACCCTACTCTCATATAGAGAGAGGAGAGGAGAGAGAGACGATGGCACCCTACTCTATATAGAGAGAGGAGAGGAGAGAGAGACGATGGCACCCTACCTCTCATATAGAGAGAGGAGAGGAGAGAGAGACGATGGCACCCTACTCTCATATAGAGAGATGGAGAGGAGAGAGAGACGATGGCACCCTACTCTCATATAGAGAGAGGAGAGGAGAGAGAGACGATGGCACCCTACTCTCATATAGAGAGAGGAGAGGAGAGAGAGACGATGGCACCCTACTCTCATATAGAGAGAGGAGAGGAGAGAGACGATGGCACCCTACTCTCATATAGAGAGAGGAGAGGAGAGAGAGACGATGGCACCCTACTCTCATATAGAGAGAGGAGAGGAGAGAGAGACGATGGCACCCTACTCTCATATAGAGAGAGGAGAGGAGAGAGAGACGATGGCACCCTACTCTCATATAGAGAGAGGAGAGGAGAGAGAGACGATGGCACCCTACTCTCATATAGAGAGAGGAGAGGAGAGAGAGACGATGGCACCATACTCTCATATAGAGAGAGGAGAGGAGAGAGAGACGATGGCACCCTACTCTCATATAGAGAGAGGAGAGGAGAGAGAGCCGATGGCACCCTACTCTCATATAGAGAGAGGAGAGGAGAGAGAGACGATGGCACCCTACTCTCATATAGAGAGAGAGAGGAGAGAGAGACGATGGCACCTACTCTCATATAGAGAGAGGGAGGAGAGAGACGAGGGCACCCTACTCTCATATAGAGAGAGGAGAGGAGAGAGCGATGGCACCCTACCTCTCTATAGAGAGAGGATGAGGAGGAGAGGAGACGATGGCCCACCCCTAATCTCATATAGAGAGGGAGAGGAGAGAGAGGGACGATGGCACCCTACTCTCATATAGAGAGAGGAGAGGGAGAGAGAGACGATGGCAACCCTACTCTCAATAGAGAGAGGAGAGGAGAGAGAGACGATGGCACCCTACTCTCATATAGAGAGGAGAGGATAGAGAGACGATGGCACCCTACTCTCATATAGAGAGAGGAGAGGAGAGAGAGACGTAGGACCCATCCTCATAGAGAGAGAGGAGAGGGAGAGAGAGACGATGGCACCCTACCTCATATAGAGAGAGGAGAGGAGAGAGAGACGATGGCACCCTACTCTCATATAGAGAGAGGAGAGGAGAGAGAGACGATGGCACCCTACTCTCATATAGAGAGAGGAGAGGAGAGAGACAGGTCCCACTACTCATCAGATAGAGAAGGAGGAGAGAGACGATGGCACCCTACTCTCATATAGAGAGAGGAGAGGAGAGAGAGACGATGGCACCCTACTCTCATATAGAGAGAGGAGAGGAGAGAGAGACGATGGCACCCTACTCTCATATAGAGAGAGGAGAGGAGAGAGAGACGATGGCACCCTACTCTCATATAGAGAGAGGAGATCAAGGAGAGAGAGACGATGCACCCTACTCTCATATAGAGAGAGGAGAGGAGAGAGAGACGATGGCACCCTACTCTCATATAGAGAGGGAGAGGAGAGAGAGACGATGGCACCCTACTCTCATATAGAGAGAGGAGAGGAGAGAGAGACGATGGCACCCTACTCTCATATAGAGAGAGGAGAGGAGAGAGAGACGATGGCACCCTACTCTCATATAGAGAGAGGAGAGGAGAGAGAGACGATGGCACCCTACTCTCATATAGAGAGAGGAGAGGAGAGAGAGACGAGGCACCCCTAATCTCATATAGAGAGAGAGAGGAGAGAGAGACGATTGCACCCTACTCTCATATAGAGAGAGGAGAGGAGAGAGAGACGATGGCAACCCTACTCTCATATAGAGAGAGGAGAGGAGTAGAGAGACGATGGCTACTCCATATAGAGAGAGGAGAGGAGAGAGAGGCAGATGGCACCTCTCCATATAGAGAGAGGAGAGGAGAGAGAGACGATGGCACCCTACTCTCATATAGAGAGAGGAGAGAGAGAGAGACGATGGCACCCTACTTCATATAGAGAGAGGAGAGGAGAGAGAGACGATGGCACCCTACTCTCATATAGAGAGAGGAGAGGAGAGAGAGACGATGGCACCCTACTCTCATATAGAGAGACGGGAGAGGAGAGAGAGACGATGGCACCCTACTCTCATATAGAGAGAGGGAGAGGAGAGAGAGACGATGGCACCTACTTCATATGAGAGAGGAGAGGAGAGAGAGACGATGGCACCTACTCTCATATAGAGAGAGGAGAGGAGAGAGAGACGATGGCACCCTACTCTCATATAGAGAGAGGAGAGGAGAGAGAGACGATGGCACCCTACTCTCATATAGAGAGAGGAGAGGAGAGAGAGACGATGGCACCCTACTCTCATATAGAGAGAGGAGAGGAGAGAGAGACGATGGCACCCTACTCTCAATAGAGAGAGGAGAGGAGAGAGAGACGATGGCACCCTACTCTCATATAGAGAGAGGAGAGGAGAGAGAGACGATGGCACCCTACTCTCATATAGAGAGAGAGAGCTCATATAGAGAGGATAGGAGAGAGAGACGATGGCACCCTACTCTCATATAGAGAGAGGAGAGGAGAGAGAGGGACGATGGCACCCTACTCTCATATAGAGAGAGGAGAGGGAGAGGAGACGATGGCACCCTACTCTCATATAGAGAGAGGAGAGGAGAGAGAGACGATGGCACCCTACTCTCATATAGAGAGAGGAGAGGAGAGAGAGACGATGGCACCCTACTCTCATATAGAGAGAGGAGAGGAGAGAGAGACGATGGCAACCCTACTCTCATATAGAGAGAGGAGAGGAGAGAGAGACGATGGCACCCTACTCTCATATAGAGAGAGGAGAGGAGAGAGGAGAGACGATGGCACCCTACTCTCATATAGAGAGAGGAGAGGAGAGAGAGACGATGGCACCCTACTCTCATATAGAGAGAGGAGAGGAGAGAGAGACGATGGCACCCTACTCTCATATAGAGAGAGGAGAGGAGAGAGAGACGATGGCACCCTACTCTCATATAGAGAGAGGAGAGGAGAGAGAGACGATGGCACCCTACTCTCATATAGAGAGAGGAGAGGAGAGAGAGACGATGGCACCCTACTCTCATATAGAGAGAGGAGAGGAGAGAGAGACGATGGCACCCTACTCTCATATAGAGAGAGGAGAGGAGAGAGAGACGATGGCACCCTACTCTCATATAGAGAGAGGAGAGGAGAGAGGACGATGGCACCCTACTCTCATATAGAGAGAGGAGAGGAGAGAGAGACGATGGCACCCTACTCTCATATAGAGAGAGGAGAGAGAGAGAGACGATGGCACCCTACTCTCATATAGAGAGAGGAAGGAGAGGAGAGAAGAGACGATCGATGGCACCCTACTCTCATATAGAGAGAGGAGAGAGGAGGAGAGAGACGATGGCACCATACTACTCCTATATAGAGAGGAGGAGAGAGAGGAGAGAGACGATGGCACCATACTTCATATAGAGAGAGGAGAGGAGCGAGAGGACGATGGGCACCCTACTCTCATTATAGAGAGAGGAGAGGAGAGGAGAGCGCTCGGCAACCCTACTCTCATATAGAGAGAGGAGAGGAGAGAGAGACGATGGCAACCCTACTTCTTCATATAGAGAGAGAGAGGAGGGAGGAGAGAGACGATGGCACCCTACTCTTCCATATAGAGAGAGGAGAGGAGAGAGAGACGATGGCACCCTACTCTCATATAGAGAGAGGAGAGGAGAGAGAGACGATGGCACCTACTTCTCATATAGAGAGAGGAGAGGAGAGAGAGACGATGGCACCCTACTCTCATATAGAAGAGGAGAGGAGAGAGAGACGATGGCACCCCTACTCTCCTATAGAGAGAGGAGAGGAGAGGAGAGCGATGGCACCCTACTCTCATATAGCAGAGAGGAGAGGAGAGAGAGACGATGGCACCTACTCTCATATAGAGAGAGGAGAGGAGAGAGAGACGATGGCACCCTACTCTCATATAGAGAGAGGAGAGGAGAGAGAGACGATGGCACCCTACTCTCATATAGAGAGAGGAGAGGAGAGAGAGACGATGGCACCCATACTCTCATATAGAGAGAGGAGAGGAGAGAGAGACGATGGCACCCTACTCTCATATAGAGAGAGGAGAGGAGAGAGAGACGATGGCACCCTACTCTCATATAGAGAGAGGAGAGGATGAGAGAGGACGATGGCACCCTACTCTAATATAGAGAGAGGAGAGGAGGAGAGAGACGATGGCACCCTACTCTCATATAGAGAGAGGAGAGGAGAGAGAGACGATGGCACCCTACTCTCATATAGAGAGAGGAGAGGAGAGAGAGACGATGGCACCCTACTCTCATATAGATGAGAGGAGTAGGAGAGAGCGACGATGGCACCCTAACCTCTCTATTAGAGAGAGGAAGAGGAGCGAGAGACGTGGCACCATACTCTCATATAGAGAGCGAGAGGAGCGGGAGACGCTGCACCATACTATCATATAGAGGAGGAAGAGGAGAGAGAGACGATTGTGCACCCTACTTTCCTATAGAAGAGAGGAAGAGGAGAGGAGAGACGATGGCACCCTACTCTCATATAGAGAGAGGAGAGGAGAGAGAGACGATGGCACCACTACTCTCATATAGAGAGAGGAGAGGAGAGAGAGGACGATGGCACCCCCTACTTTCATATCGAGAGAGGAGAGGAGAGAGAGGACGATGGGCACCCTACTCATCATATAGAGAGAGGAGAGGAGAGAGAGACGATGGCCACCCTACTTCATATAGAGAGAGGAGAGGAAGAGAGAGACGATGGACACCCTACTCTCATATAGAGAGAGAGAGGGAGAGAGAGACGATTGGCACCCTACTCCTCAATCTAGAGAGAGGAGAGGAGAGAGGAGCGGAGAGAGAGACGGATTGGCACCCATTACTCTCATTATAGAGACGAGGAGTAGCGATGAGAGAGGAAGCTGGCACCTACTCTCATATAGAAGAGAGAGGAGAAGGAGGAGAGAGACGATGGCACCCTACTCTCATATAGAGAGAGAGAGTGAGAGAGAGACGGATTGGCACCCTACTCTCATTATGAGAGACGAGGCGAGGACGAGGCGAGAGACGATGGCACCCTACTCTCATAAGAGGAGGAGAGGAGAGAGAGACGATGGCACCCTACTCTCATATAGAGAGAGGAGAGGAGAGAGAGACGATGGCACCTACTCTCATATAGAGAGAGGAGAGGAGAGAGAGACGATGGCACCCTACTCTCATATAGAGAGAGGAGAGGAGAGAGAGACGATGGCACCCTACTCTCATATAGAGAGGAGAGAAGAGAAGAGAGAGAAGAGAGACGACAGAATAGGGTGCCATTTGGGACATCCTGAGCCTGGAGGAGGACAGAGGAGAACTCTGATTCCAAATCAATACCTCTTCCACACCAGAGGAACACAAGGCCGGATATAAGTGACAGACACACTGCTGTCTGGCATATAGTGAGACAATCCTGGACACGACTGATGAGTTTGACCTTGTCCTGCAGTGTTGTCCTCTGTTCTCCCCTCTATATCTGGCCCGTCATGGAAAAACAAGGAGGGAGAGGAGTGGCAGAGAGGGGGGGAGGGAGAGAGAGGGGGGGAAGGGAGAGAGAGGAGGGGAAGGGAGAGAGAGGAGGGGGAGGGAGAGAGAGGAGGGGGGAGGGAGAGAGGATTGGGAGAGAAAGGATTGGGAGAGAGAGGAGGGGAGGGAGAGAGAGGAGTGGGGGAGAGAGAGAGGTGAGGAAGGTTCATCCAGGATGCTGACAGCCGCAGGATGTGACCCCTGATCTGTCCTCTGGACTGAACCACGAGCTCACCGTTTCTCCCTTCACAGCCTCCTCCTCTCCCCTCACTACACAGCACAGGGGAGGTGAGAGGTTTCTCCCTTCACAGCCTCCTCCACTCCTCTCACTACACAGCACAGGACAGGTGAGAGGTGAGGAGGGAGGGAGGTGAGGAGGGAGGAGAGGGGGAGGTGAGAGGTGAGGGGGGAGGGGGAGGTGAGAGTTGAGGAGGGAGCCGATTGGCAAACGTACTGTAAATTGAGAAATCATGTGACTAAACTGAACAAAAATAAAACAAAATAAACTACACTATGAAACAAAGAAAAAAATGACATAAAATAATGACAGTAAAAAGCTTATTGTCGTCTATCAACAACGACAAGCCACCGGGGTCTGACAACTTGGATGGAAAAATGACAGAGGATAATAGCGGCCGATATTGCCACTCCTATTTGCCATGTTTTCAAATCGAAGCCTACTAGAAAGTGTGCCCCCTCAGGCCTGGAGGGAAGCTGAAGTAAAGCCCACTTTATTGGCTCAAAACAGCCAACCAATCATCCTGCTAACAACCCATATTCATTTCGTTTGAGCCAATAAAAAGTGCGCTTCGATATTCTTGGGTAGCGGAATGACCTTTGCTTCCCTCCAGGCCTGAGGGCAACACGCTCTCTAGTAGGCTTCGATTGGAAAAACTGTTGTAGGTGGTGGTGGTGGTGGTGGTTGCTGCTGTTGCTGCTGTTGCTGCTGTTGCTGCTGTTGCTGCTGCTGCTGCTGCTGTTGCTGTTGCTGCTGCTGTTGCTGTTGCTGCTGCTGCTGCTGCTGTTGCTGCTGTTGTTGCGGTTGTTGCTCACATAATTTTCTCAGAACGTTTCATGTATTTTTTTTACCTACAGCCAGAAATAACTTTTGGATTAGATCGGCCGGTCACTCACCAGAAATTCAACATCCCCGCCCTGGATCCTTTGTTGCACCACCACCACCACCACGACTGGTAGGTCTACTACTAGTGAACAGCAGCAGCACCAGAGAGACGTTGATAAAGCGCTGGTCTATATATGGAGTAGAGCTCCTCTCCCTCCCAGAGAGACGTTGATAAAGCGCTGGTCTATATATGGAGTAGAGCTCCTCTCCCAGAGAGACGTTAATAAAGCACTGGTCTATATATGGAGTAGAGCTCCTCTCCCAGAGAGACGTTGATAAAGCGCTGGTCTATATATGGAGTACAGCTCCTCTCCCAGAGAGACGTTGATAAAGCGCTGGTCTATATATGGAGTAGAGCTCCTCTCCCAGAGAGACGTTGATAAAGCGCTGGTCTATATATGGAGTAGAGCTCCTCTCCCAGAGAGACGTTGATAAAGCGCTGGTCTATATATGGAGTAGAGCTCCTCTCCCAGAGAGACGTTGATAAAGCGCTGGTCTATATTTGGAGTAGAGCTCCTCTCCCAGAGAGACGTTGATAAAGCGCTGGTCTATATATGGACTACAGCTCCTCTCCCAGAGAGACGTTAATAAAGCGCTGGTCTATATATGGAGTAGAGCTCCTCTCCCTCCCAGAGAGACGTTGATAAAGCGCTGGTCTATATATGGAGTACAGCTCCTCTCCCAGAGAGACGTTGATAAAGCGCTGGTCTATATATGGAGTAGAGCTCCTCTCCCAGAGAGACGTTGATAAAGCGCTGGTCTTTATATGGAGTAGAGCTCCTCTCCCAGAGAGATGTTGATAAAGCGCTGGTCTATATATGGAGTAGAGCTCCTCTCCCAGAGAGACGTTAATAAAGCGCTGGTCTATATATCGGTAGTAGAGCTCCTCTTCCAGAGAGACGTTGATAAAGCGCTGGTCTATATATGGAGTAGGACTCCTCTCCCAGAGAGACGTTGATAAAGCGCTGGTCTATATATGGAGTACAGCTCCTCTCCCAGAGAGACGTTGATAAAGCGCTGGTCTATATATGGAGTAGAGCTCCTCTCCCAGAGAGACGTTAATAAAGCGCCGGTCTATATATGGACTACAGCTCCTCTCCCAGAGAGACGTTGATAAAGCGCTGGTCTATATATGGAGTAGAGCTCCTCTCCCAGAGAGACGTTGATAAAGCGCTGGTCTATATATGGACTACAGCTCCTCTCCCAGAGAGACGTTGATAAAGCGCTGGTCTATATATGGAGTAGATCTCCTCTCCCAGAGAGACGTTGATAAAGCGCTGGTCTATATATGGAGTACAGCTCCTCTCCCAGAGAGACGTTGATAAAGCGCTGGTCTATATATGGACTACAGCTCCTCTCCCAGAGAGACGTTGATAAAGCGCTGGTCTATATATGGAGTAGAGCTCCTCTCCAGAGAGACGTTGATAAAGCGCTGGTCTATATATGGACTACAGCTCCTCTCCCAGAGAGACGTTGACAAAGCACTGGTCTATATATGGAGTAGAGCTCCTCTCCCTCCCAGAGAGACGTTAATAAAGCCCTGGTCTATATATAGAGTAGAGCTCCTCTCCCAGAGAGACGTTGATAAAGCGCTGGTCTATATATGGAGTAGAGCTCCTCTCCCTCCCAGAGAGACGTTAATAAAGCCCTGGTCTATATATGGAGTAGAGCTCCTCTCCCAGAGAGACGTTGATAAAGCGCTGGTCTATATATGGAGTAGAGCTCCTCTCCCAGAGAGACGTTGATAAAGCGCTGGTCTATATATGGAGTAGAGCTCCTCTCCCTCCCAGAGAGACGTTGATAAAGCGCTGGTCTATATATGGAGTAGAGCTCCTCTCCCAGAGAGACGTTAATAAAGCGCTGGTCTATATATGGAGTAGAGCTCCTCTCCCAGAGAGACGTTGATAAAGCGCTGGTCTATATATGGAGTAGAGCTCCTCTCCCAGAGAGACGTTGATAAAGCGCTGGTCTATATATGGAGTAGAGCTCCTCTCCCAGAGAGATGTTGATAAAGCGCTGGTCTATATATGGAGTACAGCTCCTCTCCCAGAGAGACGTTGATAAAGCGCTGGTCTATATATGGAGTAGAGCTCCTCTCCCTCCCAGAGAGACGTTGATAAAGCGCTGGTCTATATATGGAGTAGAGCTCCTCTCCCAGAGAGACGTTGATAAAGCGCTGGTCTATATATGGAGTAGAGCTCCTCTCCCAGAGAGACGTTAATAAAGCGCTGGTCTATATATGGAGTAGAGCTCCTCTCCCAGAGAGACGTTGATAAAGCGCTGGTCTATATATGGAGTAGAGCTCCTCTCCCTCCCAGAGAGACGTTGATAAAGCGCTGGTCTATATATGGACTACAGCTCCTCTCCCAGAGAGACGTTGATAAAGCGCTGGTCTATATATGGAGTAGAGCTCCTCTCCCAGAGAGACGTTGATAAAGCGCTGGTCTATATATGGAGTAGAGCTCCTCTCCCAGAGAGACGTTGATAAAGCGCTGGTCTATATATGGAGTAGAGCTCCTCTCCCTCCCAGAGAGACGTTGATAAAGCGCTGGTCTATATATGGAGTAGAGCTCCTCTCCCAGAGAGACGTTGATAAAGCGCTGGTCTATATATGGAGTAGAGCTCCTCTCCCAGAGAGACGTTAATAAAGCGCTGGTCTATATATGGAGTAGAGCTCCTCTCCCAGAGAGACGTTGATAAAGCGCTGGTCTATATATGGACTACAGCTCCTCTCCCAGAGAGACGTTGATAAAGCGCTGGTCTATATATGGAGTAGAGCTCCTCTCCCAGAGAGACGTTGATAAAGCGCTGGTCTATATATGGAGTAGAGCTCCTCTCCCAGAGAGACGTTAATAAAGCGCTGGTCTATATATGGAGTAGAGCTCCTCTCCCAGAGAGACGTTGATAAAGCGCTGGTCTATATATGGAGTAGAGCTCCTCTCCCAGAGAGACGTTAATAAAGCGCTGGTCTATATATGGAGTAGAGCTCCTCTCCCAGAGAGACGTTGATAAAGCGCTGGTCTATATATGGAGTAGAGCTCCTCTCCCAGAGAGACGTTGATAAAGCGCTGGTCTATATATGGAGTAGAGCTCCTCTCCCAGAGAGACGTTGATAAAGCGCTGGTCTATATATGGAGTAGAGCTCCTCTCCCAGAGAGACGTTAATAAAGCGCTGGTCTATATATGGAGTAGAGCTCCTCTCCCAGAGAGACGTTAATAAAGCGCTGGTCTATATATGGAGTAGAGCTCCTCTCCCAGAGAGACGTTGATAAAGCGCTGGTCTATATATGGAGTAGAGCTCCTCTCCCAGAGAGACGTTAATAAAGCGCTGGTCTATATATGGAGTAGAGCTCCTCTCCCAGAGAGACGTTAATAAAGCGCTGGTCTATATATGGACTACAGCTCCTCTCAGCTCTGTTCTGTTCCTGAACACTTTTCTAGAACAACTCATGACAACAGGAGAAGTAGAAATCACCAAAATCTATTCTTGTGTTTCTCCTCAGTCAAAAATGTTAGGCTATAAATGTGACTATTTCTATTACAACTATTTCAGTTGACTTTATACTACAAGACCAGCGCTCTGATGCGGTCTGTCAAAACAGGAAACTACAACATAAAACACATACTGTTGTCACAGAGGAACACACACACACACACACACACACACACACACACACACACACACACACACACACACACACACACACACACACACACACACACACACGCTACCTCGTCAAAGAGATTAGACAGACCAACTTGGTCTGAGAGAGGCACAGAGGAGAGAGAGACAGACAGGAGAGAGAGAGACAGACAGACGAGAGAGAGACAGCGAGAGAGATATGATACCGGACCTCATTGTCCTATAACCTGCAGTCCTCCTCAAGATGCTCATAGATCAACAGCAACTAGAGTAGAGGACTGGGTAGTGGGGCAGGGAGTCAGAGGGCCGTGGCCATCAGTAACTAGAGTAGAGGACTGGGTAGTGGGGCAGGGAGTCAGAGGGCCGTGGCCATCAGTAACTAGAGTAGAGGACTGGGTAGTGGGGCGGGGAGTCAGAGGGCCGTGGCCATCAGTAACTAGAGTAGAGGACTGGGTAGTGGGGCGGGGAGTCAGAGGGCCGTGGCCATCAGTAACTAGAGTAGAGGACTGGGTAGTGGGGGCGGGGAGTCGAGGGCCGTGCCATCAGTAACTAAGTAGAGGACTGGGTAGTGGGGCGGGGAGTCAGAGGGCCGTGGCCATCAGTAACTAGAGTAGAGGACTGGGTAGTGGGGCAGGGAGTCAGAGGGCCGTGGCCATCAGTAACTAGAGTAGAGGACTGGGTAGTGGGGGCGGGGAGTCAGAGGGCCGTGGCCATCAGTAACTATAGTAGAGGACTGGGTAGTGGGGCGGGGAGTCAGAGGGCCGTGGCCATCAGTAACTAGAGTAGAGGACTGGTAGTTGGGGCGGGGAGTCAGAGGGCCGTGGCCATCAGTAACTAGAGTAGAGGACTGGGTAGTGGGAGGGCGTCAGAGGGCCGTGGCCATCAGTAACTAGAGTAGAGGACTGGTAGAGGGGCGGGGAGTCAGAAGGGGCCGTGGCCATCAGTAACTAGAGTAGAGGACTGGGTAGTGGGGCTGGGAGTCAGAGGGCCGTGGCCATCAGTAACTAGAGTAGAGGACTGGGTAGTGGGGCAGGGAGTCAGAGGGCCGTGGCCATCAGGAACTAGAGTAGAGGACTGGGTAGTGGGGCGGGGAGTCAGAGGGCCGTGGCCATCAGTAACTAGAGTAGAGGACTGGGTAGCGGGGCGGGGAGTCAGAGGGCCGTGGCCATCAGTAACTAGAGTAGAGGACTGGGTAGAGGGGCGGGGAGTCAGAGGGCCGTGGCCATCAGTAACTAGAGTAGAGGACTGGGTAGTGGGGCGGGGAGTCAGAGGGCCGTGGCCATCAGTAACTAGAGTAGAGGACTGGGTAGTGGGGCGGGGCGGGGAGTCAGAGGGCCGTGGCCATCAGTAACTAGAGTAGAGGACTGGGTAGTGGGGCGGGGAGTCAGAGGGCCGTGGCCATCAGTAACTAGAGTAGAGGACTGGGTAGTGGGGCGGGGAGTCAGAGGGCCGTGGCCATCAGTAACTAGAGTAGAGGACTGGGTAGTGGGGCGGGGAGTCAGAGGGCCGTGGCCATCAGTAACTAGAGTAGAGGACTGGGTAGTGGGGCGGGGAGTCAGAGGGCCGTGGCCAACTGGCCCGTTGATCTGTATCCGTGATATCCAAAGCTTCCTCAACATGGGAGATGACGTGTCCATCCATTTTCACGAAAACAAAACAATTCAGATGAGTTGAACTCTTGACGGGTCGACAGATGCGTTTGCCAAATTATAGACACACTCCACACAGACTACGAACCCCAAAAACTCATCTGTTTGGCCGCGCCCATAGGAACCATACAGCATTCTTGATAACAGGGGACCAGGGGTCCTATAGAGACAGTAGAGTCCTCATACCATCCTGCATCTGACTATCACTGACTCCACATCACGGCCAAGCAGGGGCCCCACAGCGCCAAGCAGGGGCCCCACGGAGCCAAGCGGGGCCCCACGGCGCCAAGCGGGGCCCCACGGCGCCAAGCAGGGGCCCCACAGCGCCAAGCAGGGCCCCACAGCGCCAAGCAGGGGCCCACTGCGCCGCAGAACAAGGTGTGGAAGCCAATCAACAACAGAAATGGCATCAACACCTTGGTTGTCTGTAACCTTTAAAACAGTGTAACCTTTAATAACCTTCGGAAAGCCGCGGTCAGATGGAAAGCTTTCACAGCGGATGATGCCGTTCCTGTTTTTAAATCCCACATAGAAAAAAAGGGTTCTGCACTACTCCTGCTGCCAGACAGGCCACAGTGTTGTCTTGTTCCCCCCCCCCATCATCAGACAGGGCCACAGTGTTGTCTTGTTCACCCCCCCCCCCCAACACCAGACAGGGCCACAGTGTTGTCTTGTTCCCCCCCCCCCCATCACCAGACAGGGCCACAGTGTTGTCTTGTTCCCCCCCATCACCAGACAGGGCCACAGTGTTGTCTTGTTCCCCCCCATCACCAGACAGGGCCACAGTGTCGTCTTGTTCACCCCCCCCCATCACCAGACAGGACCACAGTGTTGTCTTGTCCCCCCCCAATCACCAGACAGGGCCACAGTGTCATCGTCCCCCATATCTATGCTGCAACAGTGTATGTGCTGCGGGGCTAGGGTCTCTCTCTCTCTCTCTCCTCTCTCCTCTCTTCTCTCTCCGCCCTCCTATCCGAAAGGTTGCTGGATCAAACCCCTGAGCTGACAAGGTAAAAATCTGTCGTTCTGCCCCTGAACAAGGCAGTTAACCCCACTGTTCCCCGGTAGGCCGTCATTGAAAATAAGAATTTGTTCTTAACTGACTTGCCTAGTTATATAAAAGGTTAAATAAAAAAATATTTCTTGCTGATATGAAAGAGAGGTTCCTTTTATGTTTCAGAAACCGTAGCACGCGATGCCCAACGCTCTGAACGTTAAAACCTATCTTAACAAAACTCCCCCGGTCATCTGTCCCGTTTCTGAAACTTCGCCATTTCCTAACACTGTAGCTCCACATGCCCAGTTTTCTGAAACAAATCACGTTGCTTCATGGACAGCTAGTGTCTGTCTGTGTGTCTTCATAGTGCACCTACCAGTGGACTGATGAGGAATGAGGTAGCCTCAACGGCCCTAAACTGTCGGCTATAGTGTTGTAGACCTTGTGATAGTCCATGTGAATATTATTGGATCACCAGGCCACCAGACTCGTCCCTGGCCAGGAGAAGGGGGGGATTCTGGGTGTTCAACTTTGGCATCAGGAAGTTTATTTTTGGACCTTTTGAAAACCACATGATAGAAACATTTGAATGATTTAATGTTTTCAGGCTATAGCAACCGCAGGGAACTGGGATTGTGAATAGCAATAACATCAGTAACTGTGTGTATTTTTTTTTTTTCTTCAATGTTTCTGTACCACCGCTGCCTCCTAAAATAGGCCATTTTCATTGTAAT
The DNA here is from genome assembly GCF_901001165.1 of Salmo trutta. Lineage (NCBI taxonomy): Eukaryota > Metazoa > Chordata > Actinopteri > Salmoniformes > Salmonidae > Salmo > Salmo trutta. The sequence goes on from NW_021822437.1 coordinate 531,653, forward strand.
GTCACCCACAGCTGTACACCTGCCTAAAGGCAAATTATCATATGAAGGGCATTAGAGATGAGCTCCAGCTAGGTTATTCAGGAATAAAAATGAACCCAAATCGTTTAATTTTTAAAAGCAGCCTGGAAAGCATCTGTTGTGGAAACAAAACGGTTTTATTCATTAGTGCACATCGGAAAAACAGAAACTTTTGCACAATTTCAGGTATGTACCTTTTACGTTTCAGCACCTGTGTTTTTCCGTTTTGCCTCCTAGTGATCACACCCCGCGCTCGGCAACAGGCCTCTAGTTGGCGATGAGGCACGAGGGGGTATATGGCCGATATACCACGGCTAAGGACTGTTCTTAGGCATGTTGTGCTGTTCAAGATAACACATTCCTGTAAAATGAGCCTTTTGTAATGAGCATCAGGTGTATTCTACTGTCAGTACTGTGAATACAGTATTTATTTAACCTTTTTATTTAACGAGGCAAGTCAGTTAGGAAACAAATTCTAAAATTTACAATGACGGCCTCCCGGGGAACAGTGGGTTAACTGCCTTGTTCAGGGGGCAGAACGACAGATTTTTACCTTGTCGGCTCGGGGGATTCGATCCAGCAACCTTTCGGATACTAGGCTACCTGCCTCTAACAACTAGGCTACCTGCTGGTTACTAGTCCAAAGCTCTAGCCACTAGGCTACCTGCCCCCCCCCTCCCCCTCCCCCCACTAGGCTACCTGCCCCCCCCTCCCCCCACTAGGCTACCCGCCCCCCCCTCCCCCCACTAGGCTACCCCCCCCCCTCCCCCCACTAGGCTACCCCCCCTCCCCCCTCTAGGCTACCTGCCCCCCCCCTCCCCCCACTAGGCTACCCCCCCCTCCCCCACTAGGCTACCCCCCCTCCCCCCTCTAGGCTACCTGCCCCCCCCCTCCCCCCACTAGGCTACCCCCCCCTCCCCCCACTAGGCTACCCCCCCTCCCCCCTCTAGGCTACCTGCCCCCCCCCCCCCACTAGGCTACCTGCCCCCCTCCCCCCACTAGGCTACCTGCCCCCCTCCCCCCACTAGGCTACCCCCCCCTCCCCCTCCCCCCCACTAGGCTACCTGCCCCCCTCCCCCCACTAGGCTACCCCCCCCCCCCTCCCCCCACTAGGCTACCTGCCCCCCTCCCCCCACTAGGCTACCCCCCCCCCCCTCCCCCCACTAAGCTACCTGCCCCCCTCCCCCCACTAGGCTACCTGCCCCCCTCCCCCCACTAGGCTACCTGCCCCCCCCTCCGCCCACTAGGCTACCCCCCCCCCTCCCCCTCCCCCCACTAGGCTACCTGCCCCCCTCCCCCCACTAGGCTACCTAAATAAAATAAAAATGTAGGTCTGTCAATGTTAAAGCCTAAATAACCCGTGACATGTTTATCGCCGTAAATTGTTCACGCCATTAATCGCGTCTCCATTTTCTCCACAGCATAGAACCTCTTTAAGCGCACGTGTTTCCAATCAGAACACAGAACACGGAACACGGAACACGGAACACGGAACACGGCTGCAGTAAAGACTTGCAATGTTTGTGTCTTTCTGCTGCAGGTTGGTGCGCGTGTCGCGGGCCATTTTACACTACTTGCATGTCGCAACTTTTTTTTCCCCAAATGACTTTTTATCAAACTACTGGTCTACTGAAACATTGATCAGACCTGCTGAAACATTGATCAGAGGGAGCAGACCTACTGAAACATTGATCAGACCTGCTGAAACATTGATCAGAGGGAGTAGACCTACTGAAACATTGATCAGAGGGAATAGACCTACTGAAACATTGATCAGACCTGCTGAAACATTGATCAGAGGGAGCAGACCTACTGAAACATTGATCAGAGGGAGTAGACCTACTGAAACATTGATCAGAGGGAATAGACCTACTGAAACATTGATCAGACCTACTGAAACATTGATCAGAGGGAGTAGACCTACTGAAACATTGATCAGACCTGCTGAAACATTGATCAGAGGGAGCAGACCTACTGAAACATTGATCAGACCTACTGAAACATTGATCAGAGGGAGTAGACCTACTGAAACATTGATCAGACCTACTGAAACATTGATCAGAGGGAGTAGACCTACTGAAACATTGATCAGAGGGAGTAGACCTACTGAAACATTGATCAGACCTACTGAAACATTGATCAGAGGGAATAGACCTACTGAAACATTGATCAGAGGGAGTAGACCTACTGAAACATTGATCAGAGGGAGTAGGTCTACTGAAACATTGATCAGACCTACTGAAACATTGATCAGAGGGAGTAGGTCTACTGAAACATTGATCAGAGGGAGCAGACCTACTGAAACATTGATCAGACCTACTGAAACATTGATCAGACCTACTGAAACATTGATCAGAGGGAGGAGACCTACTGAAACATTTATCAGAGGGAGCAGACCTACTGAAACATTGATCAGAGGGAGCAGACCTACTGAAACATTGATCAGAGGGAGCAGACCTACTGAAACATTGATCAGACCTACTGAAACATTGATCAGAGGGAGTAGACATACTGAAACATTGATCAGACCTACTGAAACATTGATCAGAGGGAGTAGGCCTACTGAAACATTGATCAGAGGGAGTAGACCTACTGAAACATTGATCAGACCTACTGAAACATTGATCAGAGGGAGTAGGTCTACTGAAACATTGATCAGAGGGAGTAGACCTACTGAAACATTGATCAGAGGGAGTAGAGCTACTGAAACATTGATCAGACCTACTGAAACATTGATCAGAGGGAGTAGGTCTACTGAAACATTGATCAGAGGGAGTAGGTCTACTGAAACATTGATCAGACCTACTGAAACATTGATCAGAGGGAGTAGACCTACTGAAACATTGATCAGAGGGAGTAGACCTACTGAAACATTGATCAGAGGGAGTAGACCTACTGAAACATCGATCAGAGGTAGCAGACCTACTGAAACATTGATCAGAGGGAGTAGACCTACTGAAACATTGACAGCTGTAGCCATGTTAGAAAACGTTTGTTGTTGTTTACGGTGAAAATGCTATTAAAACATTCTGATGTAGATAATTTTGTGTTTCCATCCTTTTACAATTAAAGCATAGTACGCCTGTAACACAATGCACTGCTTCAAAATAAAAAATACAAAGATTAAATCGCGATTAACTAAATGAATTATTTGAATAGTTTGACAGTGTACTAGTTAAATTAGTACACACGTTTATAGGGTAGTGTTTCCACACGGCCATATCTCCATGTTAAAATCACTTGTTTATGGAAGACATATGCAGCCATCTGTGATAATTATATTGAATCAAAATATTAAAAATGAAACATACAACAATGTCAACGACTTTACTGAGTTTACAGTTCATATTAAACAAACGAGGCCCTAGTCTATGGATTTCACATGACCGGGCAGGAGAGGGCATAGGCCCACCCATTGGGGAGTTAGGCTCAGCCAATCAGAATGAGTTTTCCACCCACAAAAGGGCTTTATTACAGACTGAAATACTCCTCAGGTTCATCAGCTGTCCGGGTGGCTTGTCTCAGACGATCCCGCAGGTGAAGAAGCCGGATGTGGAGGTCCTGGGCTGGCGTGGTTACATGTGGTCTGCGGTTGTGAGACCGGTTGGACACACTGGCAAATTCTCTAAAACGTCTTTGGAGGCGGCTTATGGTAGAGAAATTAACATTCAATCCTCTGGCAACAGCTCTGGTGGACATTCCTGCAGTCAGCATGCCAATTTCACGCTCCCTCAAAAATGTAGACATCTGGCATTGTGTTGTTGCGACAAAACTGCACATTTTAGAGTGGCCTTTTATTGTCCCCCAGCACAAGGTGCACCTGTGTAATGATCATGCTGTTTAAAAATCAGCTTCATGATATGCCACATTTATCATGTGGATGGATTATCTTGGTAAAGGAGAAATGCTCACTAACATGGACGTAAACAAAGTTGTGCAAAAACATTTGAGATAAACGTTTTTTTTTTTGTGCGTCTGGAACATTTCTGTGATCTTTTGATTTCAGCTCATTAAAAACATACAGAGACCAACAGTTTACATGCAGCATGTTCTGAACACCTGTGGGTAAGCATCACTGGGGGAGAAGTGTACTTCCTCAGCTAGATCTGTGCCAAACTGCTCCAGTAAGGATGTCATTTCTAATAGAAAACATTCTCTCTCGCTGATATCGAAGATTGACGTTTCTAAAACGTTAAAACAGTCGGGAATTTGTAGTCTAGTTCCCAAGCAACCAACCGCGGAGAAGAGCTCGGTTTAACTGCTGAAAACCCCTACAGATAATAAATAACAAGGGTTTTTGGAGAGTTTGTCCATTACAAAGTGACATAAGTGATGAGGTGGTAGCTGTTGTCGGTGATATGACCAGACGCGATAGGCCCCCACACCAACCTAATCAACTCTACTGTGCACATTGGAAATAACTCACCAAGTCCACTGATTTCTTGTCTGATAGTAAGACGGTTCCGTTCGTCGGTTATCGCCTTCAACATGTCTTGTAGAGAACGGTCCGGTTCTCCGTTCTCCTCCTCCTCCTCCACCGGTCCGACCTTCTTACAAACACTGGGAAAGGATGCCATTCCCAGCCCGGGATCATGACAGTCCTCCCGCGGCAGATCCACCCGACCGACCGACCGGGAGAAAGACCGAGGCGGTGGGGCGATACCGGGCCGCGTCTCCACTGATAATCCACGGGATGAATTCCAGACAGTATTTCCCGAACTGTCTCCTTGTCCGGTCACCGTTAAAAGCCCTGAGTAGGAGACTTCCGTCTGGCTCTGTAGATCAGCTTGAGGAGGAATCGTCCCACTTCCTGGATATTATACACAACAACTGACAACATTTAAAGGAAAAGTCTCCATTTCCGTCGAGTTCTCACAAATTGATATTTGGTTGAACGCTTCTATTCTAGACAAACAGTCAAATATCAGACACGTTGTAACAAATCTAATGCATGTTTCTCTTTTAGATACGTTTCTCTCGTGTGGATCAACGGGACAAGTCTGTGACGTTTCCGTTGGTCTCGAGCTGACCGGAAGGGGGAGGGGGCAGCGGATATTCGGTGCGAGCTCGCGGTGTTCTCCGAAGATGACGGAATTGGTACGAGACGTTCTTTCCGTTTTCAGGGTTCCTCCAAGTTATTTATAAGACCGTTTATTGTTGTTTTTTTCCCCACCGACAATTGACAACTGTGAATTGCAGCTCAGCCAGTACAGTAGGGTCCAGTAGGGTACAGCCAGTACAGTAGGGTACAGTAGGGTAAAGTAGGGTACAGCCAGTACAGTAGGGTACAGTAGGGTACAGCCAGTACAGTAGGGTACAGTAGGGTACCGTAGGGTACCGTAGGGTCCAGCCAGTACAGTAGGGTACCGTAGGGTCCAGCCAGTACAGTAGGGTACAGTAGGGAACAGTAGGGTACAGCCAGTACAGTAGGGTACAGTAGGGTACAGCCAGTACAGTAGGGTACAGTAGGGCACAGTAGGGTACGGTAGGGTACCGTAGGGTCCAGCCAGTACAGTAGGGTACAGTAGGGTACAGTAGAGTACAGTAGGGTACAGCCAGTACAGTAGGGAACAGTAGGGTACCGTAGGGTACAGCCAGTACAGTAGGGTACAGTAGGGTACAGCCAGTACAGTAGGGTACAGTAGAGTACAGTATGGTACAGCCAGTACAGTAGGGTACAGCCAGTACAGTAGGGTAGAGTAGGGTACAGCCAGTACAGTAGGGTACAGCCAGTACAGTAGGGTACAGTAGGGTACAAGCTCAGCCTGTCCGTTTTCTAATATCAGAACTGATATGTGGGCCTACTACTATACAAACCAAGGCATCATCACACACAGCCTAATCATGCCAATAGTTCAATAAATAGCCTGGTTCAGCGTTTATCCCACGATATGATGAAGAATGGCCGATAAAATCACGATTGACTCAAATATTAATGTGAGACCATAGAGAATGCTAGAGGCCTCTAGTGGCCAATAGGCGATTTATTTTTTTGTTGCATTGGCAGCGACATTGAAGGCTTTCACCATGCTTCTTTCTGACAGTTGAAAGTAGTCAACTGGTTGAGGATTCCTATGGGTTGTAGCCTCAGTGGAGATGCCCATGTTGTCACAAGACGCTATAATAGTAACCGATATAAAGATGAGTCCTCTATCTATCTCTATGCGAGAGACGGAGCGGCCATTCGCTCCCAGCTCATCTCATGTACTGGAGGCTCTCTGCCGTTTCCAGCTTGTCATTGGCCTGTGGCTCGCAGTGGCTGGAAAAGTGTCTCCCCGAGTCGCTGGCATCGAACAGCCAATCATGTGAGCCCCCTCTGATGTCATTGTTGCGAAGGAAAAAGATGATGTCATTTCTATCCTAGGCCACAATAAACCAGGATACAGACTGCTCAATAAACCAGGATACAGACTGCTCAATAAACCAGGATATACAGACTGCTCAATAAACCAGGATACAGACTGCTCAATAAACCAGGATATACAGACTGCTCAATAAACCAGGATACAGACTGCTCAATAAACCAGGATACAGACTGCTCAAAAAAACAGGATACAGACTGCTCAATAAATCAGGATACAGACTGCATCAATAAACCAGGATACAGACTGCTCAATAAACCAGGATACAGACTGCTCAATAAACCAGGATACAGACTGCTCAATAAACCAGGATATAGACTGCATCAATAAACCAGGACACAGACTGTTCAAAAACCAGGATTCAGACTGCATCAATAAACCAGGATACAGACTGCTCAAAAACCAGGATACAGACTGCTCAATAAACCAGGATACAGACTGCTCATAAAACCAGGATACAGACTGCTCAATAAACCAGGATACAGACTGCAAAAATAAACCAGGATACAGACTGCTCAAAAACCAGGATACAGACTGCATCAACAAACCAGAATACAGACTGCTCAATAAACCAGGATATAGACTGCTCAATATACCAGGATACAGACTGCTCAATAAACCAGGATACAGACTGCTCAATAAACCAGGATACAGACTGCTCAATAAACCAGGATATAGACTGCATCAATAAACCAGGATACAGACTGCTCAATAAACCAGTATACAGACTGCTCAATAAACCAGGATACAGACTGCTCAATAAACCAGGATACAGACTGTATCAATAAACCAGGATACAGACTGCTCAATAAACCAGGATATACAGACTGCATCAATAAACCAGGATACAGACTGCTCAAAAACCAGGATTCAGACTGCTCAATAAACCAGGATACAGACTGCTCATAAAACCAGGATACAGACTGCACAATAAACCAGGATACAGACTGCTCATAAAACCAGGATACAGACTGCTCAATAAACCAGGATACAGACTGCAAAAATAAACCAGGATACAGACTGCTCAAAAACCAGGATACAGACTGCATCAACAAACCAGAATACAGACTGCTCAATAAACCAGGATATAGACTGCTCAATATACCAGGATACAGACTGCTCAATAAACCAGGATACAGACTGCTCAATAAACCAGGATACAGACTGCTCAATAAACCAGGATACAGACTGCTCAATAAACCAGGATATAGACTGCATCAATAAACCAGGATACAGACTGCTCAATAAACCAGTATACAGACTGCTCAATAAACCAGGATACAGACTGCTCAATAAACCAGGATACAGACTGCATCAATAAACCAGGATACAGACTGCTCAATAAACCAGGATACAGACTGCTCAATAAACCAGGATACAGACTGCTCAATAAACCAGGATACAGACTGCTCAAAAACCAGGATACAGACTGCATCAATAAACCAGGATATACAGACTGCATCAATAAACCAGGATACAGACTGCTCAATAAACCAGGATACAGACTGCTCAATAAACCAGGATACAGACTGCTCAATAAACCAGGATATAGACTGCATCAATAAACCAGGATACAGACTGCTCAATAAACCAGTATACAGACTGCTCAATAAACCAGTATACAGACTGCTCAATAAACCAGTATACAGACTGCTCAATAAACCAGGATACAGACTGCATCAATAAACCAGGATATAGACTGCTCAATAAACCAGGATAAAGACTTGCTCAACAGCAGCTCTCTCCTCTCACCGGAGAACCACTATACCTATTTATACTCCTTCCAAATGGCAACCTATTTTCATTTATAGTGCACTACTTTCAACCAGAGCTCTGGTAAAAAGCTAGGTCACTATAAAGGGAATTGGATGTCATTTGGAATACAGCCTAAACTACTGAAACTCATCACAGTGGCTTAGTGGGGGAAAAAAGAAATTACATGTATCTATGATTCCCATTGAGGTCGTAACAGCAACAAAAATGTTTACAACCATCTTTCCAATATTAAATATTGAGTAAATGTATTAAAAATCTGTGCAGAGTAGATGAGCCGACACTGAAACAAAAGGGAAAAAATGGTTTGTCATTTGGGACAATGTTGTATTCTGACAACCACGATTATGGCATTTAAAACACATGATATTCTGACAACCAGTGATGTGCTTTTCCTCTCCATAGATAATGACAGTAGATAAACCTGTGATACCAGTTTACTAAACCTTGACAGAACTGGCTGGACAGGAAGTTGTACCTGTACACAGCCCATCTGTACACAGCCCATCTGTACATAGCCCATCTGTACACAGCCCATCTGTAAATAGCCCATCTGTAAATTGCCCATCTGTACACAGCCCATCTGTAAATAGCCCATCTGTACACAGCCCATCTGTACACAGCCCATCTGTACACAGCCCATCTGTACACAGCCCATCTGTAAATAGCCCATCTGTAAATAGCCCATCTGTACATAGCCCATCTGTACACAGCCCATCTGTACACAGCCCATCTGTAAATAGCCCATCTGTAAATAGCCCATCTGTACACAGCCCATCTGTACACAGCCCATCTGTACACAGCCCATCTGTAAATAGCCCATCTGTAAATAGCCCATCTGTACATAGCCCATCTGTACACAGCCCATCTGTACACAGCCCATCTGTACACAGCCCATCTGTAAATAGCCCATCTGTAAATAGCCCATCTGTAAATAGCCCATCTGTACATAGCCCATCTGTACACAGCCCATCTGTAAATAGCCCATCTGTACATAGCCCATCTGTAAATAGCCCATCTGTAAATAGCCCATCTGTAAATAGCCCATCTGTAAATAGCCCATCTGTACATAGCCCATCTGTACATAGCCCATCTGTAAATAGCCCATCTGTAAATAGCCCATCTGTAAATAGCCCATCTGTACATAGCCCATCTGTACATAGCCCATCTGTAAATAGCCCATCTGTACATAGCCCATCCAACTACCTCATCCCCATATTGTTATTTATCGTCGTGCTCTTTTGTACCCCAGTATCTCTACTTGCACATCATCATCTGCACATCTATCACTCCAGTGTTAATGCTAAATTGTAATTATTTCACCTCTATGGCCTATTTATCGCCTTACCTCCCTACTCCTCTACATTTGCACACACTGTATATAGATGTTTCTATTGTGTTATTGACTGAATGTTTGTTTATGTGTAACTCTGTGTTGTTGTATGTTGTCGAACTGCTTTGCTTTATCTTGGCCAGGTCACAGTTGTAAATGAGAACTTGTTCTCAACTATCCTAACCTGGTTAAATAAAGGACTTGTTCTTGCACAGATCTGAATGTAATACCTGGCTTACTGAACCTTGACCCTGGCAGTTGGCACAGATCTGAATGTAATACCTGGCTTACTGAACCTTGACCCCCTGGCAGTTGGCACAGACACAGATCTGAATATAATACCTGGCTTACTGAACCTTGACCCTGGCAGTTGGCACAGACACAGATCTGAATGTAATACCTGGCTTACTGAACCTTGACCCTGGCAGTTGGCACAGACACAGATCTGAATGTAATACCTGGCTTACTGAACCTTGACCCCCTGGCAGTTGGTACAGACACAGATCTGAATGTAATACCTGGCTTACTGAACCTTGACCCTGGCAGTTGGCACAGACACAGATCTGAATGTAATACCTGGCTTACTGAACTTTGACCCCCTGGCAGTTGGCACAGATCTGAATGTAATACCTGGCTTACTGAACCTTGACCCTGGCAGTTCCCACGGGGGACCAGTACGGGGGAAGAAAAAAAAAATGTATGAAATGTATGCATTCACTACTGTAAGTCGCTCTGGATAAGAGCGTCTGCTAAACGACTAAAATGTCAAAAAATGTCAAAAATGTGTTACTTCCTTAGCTACAGTATACACATCTCCCTGGCATATAACATCACTTATGCAGCAGCAGACAAGACATTTTTGGACTCACCGTTGTTGTGCTGTGCTCACTTGAACAGGAAGGTGACGCAGCGGTCGTTGGTGCTCAAATTTTTTCATCAAAGTCTGGCATTCTCTGGATTTATGGTGCTTTCAAAACAACTGGAGGCCGGATTTTCAATTCCGAGTCGACAGCACGTCCAATGTTAAACGTTTATCATGTTAAACTTGTAAAAGAGCCCCTTAATCCCAGATTTGGGACCACACAGCCATTACATTTACATTACAAATTGGTGCATTCACCTTATGATATCCAGTGGAACAACCACTTTACAATAGTGCATTTAAATCTTTTAGGGGGGGGGGGGGGGGTTAGAAGGATTACTATATCCTATCCCAGGTATTCCTTAAAGCCACCGATTCCTTCCAAACCACTCAGTTGAATTTGCGATTTCCAAGTTGTTGTGTAATGTGTTTACGGTCGATGAGCACCGATACGTTTTATTATTATTTTTTTAAATTTCTCTTCATATGACAAGGATCAAAAAAGGATTTGCCAGTTGATTGTCGACTTGATTCATGATGACGACTGCTAGCTAGCGTGCTAACTAAGATTGTGAAAGTATGAAGTTGACATGATCAGTCCAATCAAACGTACTGTACATTTAACGTGATTTGACGTCATTTTTGTATCTGTGGCCGACGACCTTGAGCGTTCTTGGATGGGGCACTTCTAATGTAACTCTATGGCAGCACCCGAAGGGGCTAGGATGTTCAAGGTCTCCTCTTACACTTGGCAGTGACGTAAAGTCCCCGTGAGTGACAGAACACTAAGCCAATCACGGCGCAACGCTCTGTATTTTCTGCTGGCTCGCCCCACCACCACAGAAAGCACTGAGCTGGACTGAAACGCCTGCATTTCAGAGCTGCCTTTACTCAAGAAAACAACAAAGAGACCATGTTTGTATGTGGCTTTATCAACTCAATGATTTATATTATTTTTTACATTGTTTGCAAACTGATATGTGACATGTATTAATGCCAAAATAACATGCAAAACAGGCAAGCCCCCCCCCCCCTCAAATTGTATTTATTTATTTTTGGTAAAAATGCGGGGCTCTGCCCCACCTGCCCTGAATGTCAGGCCGCCACTGGGTGTGACCACTATTTGTCTCATGCAGCGTAACACATCTCCTTCACATAGAGTTGATCAGGCTGTTGATTGTGGTCCTGTTTGGATGTTGTCCCCACCTCCTCTTCGACGGCTGTGTGAAGTTGTTGGATATTTGCGGGAACTGGAACACGCTGTTGTACACGTTAATACAGAGCATCCCAAACATGCTCAATGGGTGACGTCTAGTGAGTACGCAGGCCATGGAAGAACTGGGATATTTTCAGTTTCCAGGAATTGTGTACAGATCCTTGCGACTTGGGGCCGTTCATTATCATGCTGAATCGCGGAAGATGAATGCCACAACAAGGCGCCTCAGGATCTCATCACGGTATCTTTGTGCGTTGAAATTGCCATCGATAAAATGCAATTGTGTCCGTTGTCCGTAGTTTATGCCTGCCCCATACCATAACCCCACCGCCACCATGGGGCACTCTGTTCACATCAGCAAACCGCTCATCAACACAACGCAATGCGCACGTGGACTGTGAGGCCGGTTGTACTTACTTCCAAATTCTCAAAAACGACTTTGGAGGTGGCTTATGGTAGAGAAATGAACATTCAACAGCTTTGGTGGACATTCCTGTAGTCAGCATGCCAAGTGCATTCTCCCTCAAAACTTGACACATCTGTGGCATTGTGTTGTGTGACAAAACTGCACATTTTAGAGTGGCCTTTTATTGTCCACAGCACAAGTTGCACCTGTGTAATGATCACGCTGTTTAATTAGCTTCTTGATATGCCTCACCTGTCAGATGGATGGATTATCTTGGCAAAAGAGAAACGCTCACCAACAAGGATGTAAACAAAGTTGTGCACAAACATTTTTGAAAAATACATTTTTTTTGTGTGTATGGAACATTTCTGGGATCTTTTATTTCAGCTCATAAAACATAGAGACCAACACTTTACATGTTGCGTTTTATATTTTAGTTCAGTGTACATGACTATTGAATTGTCCCTGAACAGTCTGGTTTTCAGAGAGACACTGAGGGCTCAAATAAAACCACAGCTAAAAACCAGTCGATTCCCATTTCTCATTTTATTTAAAGCTTTTAGTCTGCGGGGAAACAAGTGCTCTACAAAATGTCTTCATAGTGAATAGTGGAAGATAGAAACGGCCACCTCAATCCCCCAGGCACCCCTACAGATCTGCTACCTCAATCCCCCCAGGCACCCCTACAGATCTGCTACCTCAATCCCCCCAGGCACCTCTACAGATCTGCTACCTCAATCCCCCCAGGCGCCCCTACAGATCTGCTACCTCAATCCCCCCAGGCACCCCTACAGATCCGCTACCTCAATCCCCCAGGCACCCCTACAGATCTGCTACCTCAATCCCCCCAGGCACCCCTACAGATCTGCTACCTCAATCCCCCCAGGCACCCCTACAGATCCGCTACCTCAATCCCCCCAGGCACCCCTACAGATCTGCTACCTCAATCCCCCCAGGCACAGAGCGTCTGCTAAATGACTTAAATGTAAATGTAAATGTACAGGTCTGCTACCTCAATCCCCCAGGCACCCCTACAGATCCGCTACCTCAATCCCCCCAGGCACCCCTACAGATCCTCTACCTCAATCCCCCCAGGCACCCCTACAGATCCGCTACCTCAATCCCCCCAGACACCCCTACAGATCTGCTACCTCAATCCCCCAGGCACCCCTACAGATCTGCGACTTCAATCCCCCCAGGCACCCCTACATATCTGCTACCTCAATCCCCCCAGGCACCCCTACAGATCTGCTACCTCAATCCCCCAGGCACCCCTACAGATCTGCTACCTCAATCCCCCCAGGCACCCCTACAGAACTGCTACCTCAATCCCCCAGGCACCCCTACCTCAATCCCCCAGGCACCCCTACAGATCTGCTACCTCAATCCCCCAGGCACCCCTACAGATCTTCTACCTCAATCCCCCCAGGCACACCTACAGATCTGCTACCTCAATCCCCCCAGGCACCCCTACAGATCTTCTACCTCAATCCCCCAGGCACCCCTACAGATCTTCTACCTCAATCCCCCCAGGCACCCCTACAGATCTGCTACCTCAATCCCCCCAGGCACCCCTACAGATCTGCTACCTCAATCCCCCCAGGCACAGAGCGTCTGCTAAATGACTTAAATGTAAATGTAAATGTACAGGTCTGCTACCTCAATCCCCCAGGCACCCCTACAGATCCGCTACCTCAATCCCCCAGGCACCCCTACAGATCCGCTACCTCAATCCCCCCAGGCACCCCTACAGATCCGCTACCTCAATCCCCCCAGGCACCCCTACAGATCCGCTACCTCAATCCCCCCAGGCACCCCTACAGATCCGCTACCTCAATCCCCCCAGACACCCCTACAGATCTGCTACCTCAATCCCCCAGGCACCCCTACAGATCTGCTACCTCAATCCCCCCAGGCACCCCTACATATCTGCTACCTCAATCCCCCCAGGCACCCCTACAGATCTGCTACCTCAATCCCCCCAGGCACCCCTACAGAACTGCTACCTCAATCCCCCAGGCACCCCTACCTCAATCCCCCAGGCACCCCCTACAGATCTGCTACCTCAATCCCCCAGGCACCCCTACAGATCTTCTACCTCAATCCCCCCAGGCACCCCTACAGATCTTCTACCTCAATCCCCCCAGGCACCCCTACAGATCTTCTACCTCAATCCCCCAGGCACCCCTACAGATCTTCTACCTCAATCCCCCCAGGCACCCCTACAGATCTGCTACCTCAATCCCCCCAGGCACCACTACATATCTGCTACCTCAATCCCCCCAGGCACCCCTACAGATCTGCTACCTCAATCCCCCCAGGCACCCCTACAGATCTTCTACCTCAATCCCCCCAGGCACCCCTACAGAACTGCTACCTCAATCCCCCAGGCAACCCTACCTCAATCCCCCAGGCACCCCTACAGATATGCTACCTCAATCCCCCAGGCACCCCTACCTCAATCCCCCAGGCACCCCTACAGATCTGCTACCTCAATCCCCCAGGCACCCCTACAGATCTTCTACCTCAATCCCCCCAGGCACCCCTACAGATCTGCTACCTCAATCCCCCCAGGCACCCCTACAGATCTGCTACCTCAATCCCCCCAGGCACCCCTACAGATCTGCTACCTCAATCCCCCCAGGCACCCCTACAGATCTTCTACCTCAATCCCCCCAGGCACCCCTACAGATCTTCTACCTCAATCCCCCAGACACCCCTACAGATCCGCCATCTTTAAATTTGACCGGTTTCTCAACAGGAAAACTTTTTAGAAGTTTGCATTTCCTGCTGTGCAGCAACATTCTCTGCAACAACAGAGCGATCTAATGAAGATAGCAGATCAGTATGAAGTTACCTCATCACTTACTAAACACACACACACACACACACACACACACACACACACACACACACAGAAGAACATGAGCTATTAAAGCTGATTCTGGATCAGGGATAAGGTTTATAAAAAACACCTGGATGAGGTTTGGGTGATATTAAGCAGGCTGGATGGGGGTTAGCGTTCATCTCTGTTTTATTTAAGCTTCTCTGTGTGGTGGTCATACTCCTACACCACCACTAGAGGTCACTGGTCAGGGTGGGGGGTGGGGTCATATGAACCCTCTTCTGATGTCAGCCGGCCGGTTCCCAGCAGGTCTCAGCCCCCTTCGTCCAATCAGCCCTCCTGCTGTGGGATCGTGACCTGGGAGCGGACCAATAGGGTCGTAGCGGGGGCGGGGCAGAATACCACCGGGGATGCCAGGTCTCTGGTCGTACTCCCCACCGATGATGCCAGGCGGGTAGAAGGGGAAGGGGTTGTTGGGAAGGGGGTGGAGGGGGTAGAGGGGTGGGGGGACAGGGTGGTAGCGGGGCATGTGGCGGGGGTAACTGGCTGCCTCTCTCCTCCACCTGTACTTCTTCTTGTAGAGCTGAAATTAAAACGGTACCAGAGAGTTAGACAGTGGCTGAGTCCTAAATGAAACCAGAGAGTTAGACAGTGGCTGAGTCCTAAATGGTACCAGAGAGTTAGACAGTGGCTGAGTCCTAAACGGAGCCCTATTCCCTATATAGTGCACTACTATAGACCAGAGCCCTATTCCCTATATAGTGCACTACTATAGACCAGAGCCCTATTCCCTATATAGTGCACTACTTTAGACCAGAGCCCTATTCCCTATATAGTGCACTACTATAGACCAGAGCCCTATTCCCTATATAGTGCACTACTATAGACCAGAGCCCTATTCCCTATATAGTGCACTACTATAGACCAGAGCCCTATTCCCTATATAGTGCACTACTATAGACCAGAGCCCTATTCCCTATATAGTGCACTACTTTAGACCAGAGCCCTATTCCCTATATAGTACACTACTTTAGACCGGAGCCCTATTCCCTATATAGTGCACTACTATAGACCAGAGCCCTATTCCCTATATAGTGTACTACTATAGACCAGAGCCCTATTCCCTATATAGTGCACTACTTTAGACCAGGGCCCTATTCCCTATATAGAGCACTACTATAGACCAGAGCCCTATTCCCTATATAGTGCACTACTTTAGACCAGATAGCTGGGGTTTTATTAATGTCAGATTGTAGCCGGGGTTTTATTAACGTCAGATTGTAGCTGGGGTTTTATTAACGTCAGATTGTAGCTGGGGTTTTATTAACGTCAGATTGTAGCTGGGGTTTTATTATTAACGTCAGATTGTAGCTGGGGTTTTATTAACGTCAGATTGTAGCTGGGGTTTTATTAATAACGTCAGATTGTAGCTGGGGTTTTATTATTAACGTCAGATTGTAGCTGGGGTTTTATTAACGTCAGATTGTAGCTGGGGTTTTATTAATAACGTCAGATTGTAGCTGGGGTTTTATTAACGTCAGATTGTAGCTGGGGTTTTATTAACGTCAGATTGTAGCTGGGGTTTTAATAATAAAGTCAGATTGTAGTTTTATTGATTTCTAAAAGCAGGTCACTAATGAACAGAGACTTACCATCTGTGGGGTTGATTCCAGGGATGATGAGCAACACAATAAATACAGCTGAGACACCAAACCCTTTTAAACCAGGGCTGGAAAAAGACATGTGTTTAAAGAGCATAGTCAATATATATATATATATATAGCACACTAGGACCTGACTCACCTCTTTCCACTGAGTGTCTCTGTCTCGGCTGTGGTCTTGGCAGTCTGCAACAGTCAAATAACAAATCTCCATCACACAATATACACTCAATAACTAAACATATCTTTAATACAGACAGACACGTCTCAGGAGAACAGTCCTGGCTCTGCTCTGACGTGAAGAAACTAAACATATCTTTAATACAGACAGACAGGTCTCAGGAGAACAGTCCTCTGACGTGGAGAAACTAAACATATCTTTAATACAGACAGACACGTCTCAGGAGAACAGTCCTGGCTCTGCTCTGACGTGGAGAAACTAAACATATCTTTAATACAGACAGACACGTCTCAGGAGAACAGTCCTCTGACGTGGAGAAACTAAACATATCTTTAATACAGACAGACACGTCTCAGGAGAACAGTCCTGGCTCTGCTCTGACGTGAAGAAACTAAACATATCTTTAATACAGACAGACACGTCTCAGGAGAACAGTCCTGGCTCTGCTCTGACGTCTAGAAACTAAACATATCTTTAATACAGACAGACAGGTCTCAGGAGAACAGTCCTCTGACGTGGAGAAACTAAACATATCTTTAATACAGACAGACACGTCTCAGGAGAACAGTCCTGGCTCTGCTCTGACGTGGAGAAACTAAACATATCTTTAATACAGACAGACACGTCTCAGGAGAACAGTCCTCTGACGTGGAGAAACTAAACATATCTTTAATACAGACAGACACGTCTCAGGAGAACAGTCCTGGCTCTGCTCTGACGTGAAGAAACTAAACATATCTTTAATACAGACAGACACGTCTCAGGAGAACAGTCCTGGCTCTGCTCTGACGTCTAGAAACTAAACATATCTTTAATACAGACAGACAGGTCTCAGGAGAACAGTCCTCTGACGTGGAGAAACTAAACATATCTTTAATACAGACAGACACGTCTCAGGAGAACAGTCCTGGCTCTGCTCTGACGTGAAGAAACTAAACATATCTTTAATACAGACAGACAGGTCTCAGGAGAACAGTCCTCTGACGTGGAGAAACTAAACATATCTTTAATACAGACAGACACGTCTCAGGAGAACAGTCCTGGCTCTGCTCTGACGTGAAGAAACTAAACATATCTTTAATACAGACAGACACGTCTCAGGAGAACAGTCCTGGCTCTGCTCTGACGTCTAGAAACTAAACATATCTTTAATACAGACAGACAGGTCTCAGGAGAACAGTCCTCTGACGTGGAGAAACTAAACATATCTTTAATACAGACAGACACGTCTCAGGAGAACAGTCCTGGCTCTGCTCTGACGTGGAGAAACTAAACATATCTTTAATACAGACAGACAGGTCTCAGGAGAACAGTCCTCTGACGTGGAGAAACTAAACATATCTTTAATACAGACAGACACGTCTCAGGAGAACAGTCCTGGCTCTGCTCTGACGTGAAGAAACTAAACATATCTTTAATACAGACAGACAGGTCTCAGGAGAACAGTCCTCTGACGTGGAGAAACTAAACATATCTTTAATACAGACAGACACGTCTCAGGAGAACAGTCCTGGCTCTGCTCTGACGTGGAGAAACTAAACATATCTTTAATACAGACAGACACGTCTCAGGAGAACAGTCCTGGCTCTGCTCTGACGTGGAGAAACTAAACATATCTTTAATACAGACAGACAGGTCTCAGGAGAACAGTCCTGGCTCTGCTCTGACGTCTAGAAACTAAACATATCTTTAATACAGACAGACAGGTCTCAGGAGAACAGTCCTCTGACGTGGAGAAACTAAACATATCTTTAATACAGACAGACAGGTCTCAGGAGAACAGTCCTCTGATGTGGAGAAACTAAACATATCTTTAATACAGACAGACACGTCTCAGGAGAACAGTCCTGGCTCTGCTCTGACGTGGAGAAACTAAACATATCTTTAATACAGACAGACACGTCTCAGGAGAACAGTCCTGGCTCTGCTCTGACGTGGAGAAACTAAACATATCTTTAATACAGACAGACAGGTCTCAGGAGAACAGTCCTCTGACGTCTAGAAACTAAACATATCTTTAATACAGACAGACACGTCTCAGGAGAACAGTCCTGGCTCTGCTCTGACGTGGAGAAACTAAACATATCTTTAATACAGACAGACACGTCTCAGGAGAACAGTCCTCTGACGTGGAGAAACTAAACATATCTTTAATACAGACAGACACGTCTCAGGAGAACAGTCCTGGCTCTGCAGTGACGTGGAGAAACAGACTGTCAATGAATCATAAAACCCCATTTGAGTGAAGCTACATATGGTGGCATAACATCCATTTCTCTTTACATTTCAGTCATTTAACCTCTAGCGAGTACCCTACCAATGGGGGCGCCACAGCGCATTTTGGAAAAAAATCGTTCCCATTTTCAACGGCCTACTAATCAAACTCAGAAGCTAGGACATGCATATACTTATTTTATATGGATAGGAAACACCCTAAAGTTTCTGAAACTGTTTGAATGGTGTCTGTGAGTATAACAGAACTCGTATGGCAGTCAAAACCCCGAGACCGATTGAACTAGGAAGTGGGATTCTGAATTGTGGACTCGACTTCACAGCCTTACCTATAATTTACAACGTGACAAAATGATAATTGAGCACTTTCCAGTGCTTCCACTAGATGTCCCCAGTCTTTACAAAGTGTTTTGAGGGTTCTGCGGTCGAAACTCAGTGAAGGAGACGATGTGGCAATTGGTCACTGTAGGAGGGCCATGAGCATTGTGACGTCGGCGGCCGTGTCTGCCCCCACCTTTGGAAACGTTTTGAAACACAATGAAATCGTCCCACTCGAATCTGATTGGCTCTCTTGTTGAAACAGGCCCTGAAGATTAATGTTATACAACGTTTGACATGTTTGAACGAACCTAACGGAGCGAAAACAGTCATTTTTCGTTAGCCAGCTGCCGCGCACGGATCAACATTTGGTTACAGCCTTAGGACGCGCTAACAACAGCAAGCTAATGGAACATAAAGGATGGACTTTTTCGACCGAAAATACATTTGTCGTGGACCTGGGATTCCTGGAAGTGCTTTCTGATGAAGACAACTAAAGGTGAGGGATTATTGGCAATATTATACAAGATCAGATGTGGTGTGCGATTTTTCCAAGATGGCGACGAGCTAGGCTTTCTGGGTATAACATCCCCTTTTATCTCAAAGTGTGATTACCCTGTAAAGTTAATTTAAAATCTGTTATGACGGGTGTTTTCAAGAGATATTCATCTATAAATCTTAGATTGACAATATTAAAAAAAAAAATTGTTTTCGAATAGTAATTTATAAAATTGTAGCACTGTTTCCCGGGACGCATTTTATGGGAAAATAGTTAGTCAACGTCAGGTGCCGATGTAAAATGCTGTTTTTATATAGAAATATGACCTTTATTGAACAAAAGATTGCATGCTGTGTGTAACATGATGTCCTAGGTGTGTCATCTGATGAAGTTTGTAAAAGGTTAGTGCTGCATTTAGCTGTTTTTTGGTTATATGTGATGCATGTGCTTGGTTGGAAAATTGATATGATGCAACTTTTACCATGTACTCCTCTAACATAATCTAATATTGTGCTTTTCCTGTAAAACCTTTTTGAAATTGGACAACGAGGGTCGATTCAAGAGAGGTGTATCTATAAAACGATATGAGACAGCCCTATATTTGAAAAAAAAAAAATATTGAATTTCGTTATGCTAATGTCGCTAGGAGTTTTCGCTGGAAAATGATCCCGCTAACGGGATGATATGCGCAAGAAGTTTTTAACAGACACTCTTACCCAGATAGACCAGAGACCTCCAGAGAGACCAGAGAGACCTCCAGAGAGACCAGAGAGGCCTCCAGACAGACCAGAGAGGCCTCCAGACAGACCAGAGAGGCCTCCAGACAGACCAGAGAGGCCTCCAGACAGACCAGAGAGGCCTCCAGACAGACCAGAGAGACCTCCAGACAGACCAGAGAGACCTCCAGACAGACCAGAGAGACCTCCAGACAGACCAGAGAGACCTCCAGACAGACCAGAGAGACCTCCAGACAGACCAGAGAGACCTCCAGACAGACCAGAGAGACCTCCAGACAGACCAGAGAGGCCTCCAGACAGACCAGAGGCCTCCAGACAGACCAGAGAGACCTCCAGACAGACCAGAGAGACCTCCAGACAGACCAGAGAGACCTCCAGACAGACCAGAGACCTCCAGACAGACCAGAGAGACCTCCAGACAGACCAGAGAGACCTCCAGACAGACCAGAGAGACCTCCAGACAGACCAGAGAGACCTCCAGACAGACCAGAGGCCTCCAGACAGGCCAGAGAAACCTCCAGACAGACCAGAGAGGCCTCCAGACAGACCAGAGAGACCTCCAGACAGACCAGAGAGACCTCCAGACAGACCAGAGAGGCCTCCAGACAGACCAGAGAGGCCTCCAGACAGACCAGAGAGACCTCCAGACAGACCAGAGAGACCTCCAGAGAGACCTCCAGACAGACCAGAGGCCTCCAGATAGACCAGAGAGACCTCCAGACAGACCAGAGGTCTCCAGACAGACCAGAGAGACCTCCAGACAGACCAGAGACCTCTAGACAGACCAGAGAGACCTCCAGACAGACCAGAGAGACCTCCAGACAGACCAGAGAGACCTCCAGACAGACCAGAGAGACCTCCAGACAGACCAAAGAGACCTCCAGACAGACCAGAGGCCTCCAGACAGGCCAGAGAGACCTCCAGACACAGAGAGACCTCCAGACAGACCAGAGAGGCCTCCAGACAGACCAGAGAGGCCTCCAGACAGACCAGAGAGACCTCCAGACAGACCAGAGACCTCCAGACAGACCAGAGAGACCTCCAGACAGACCAGAGAGGCCTCCAGACAGACCAGAGAGGCCTCCAGACAGACCAGAGAGGCCTCCAGACAGACCAGAGAGGCCTCCAGACAGACCAGAGAGGCCTCCAGACAGACCAGAGAGGCCTCCAGACAGGCCAGAGACCTCCAGACAGGCCAGAGACCTCCAGACAGGCCAGAGACCTCCAGACAGGCCAGAGGCCTCCAGAGAGACCAGAGAGACCTCCAGACAGACCAGAGAGACCTCCAGAGAGACCAGAGAGACCTCCAGACAGACCTCCAGACAGACCAGAGAGACCTCCAGACAGACCTCCAGACAGACCAGAGAGACCGGAGAGACCTCCAGACAGACCAGAGAGACCTCCAGACAGACCAGAGACCTCCTTTCTGTCT
Organism: Salmo trutta; assembly: GCF_901001165.1. Lineage (NCBI taxonomy): Eukaryota > Metazoa > Chordata > Actinopteri > Salmoniformes > Salmonidae > Salmo > Salmo trutta. The sequence goes on from NW_021822437.1 coordinate 553,528, forward strand.
TTTATGTGTGTTTAGAAATATATCCGTGTGCGTGTGTGTGTGTGTGTGTGCGTTCGTCCTACCCCTGAAGTCTCGGCGGTAGAGGTGTCTCCAGAGAGCCGGGTCTGTGGTGGTCTGGTGGAGGTGCCTGTTGACCGAGGAGAGGGCCAGGAGAGAGGAGACATCCAGCAGTCTCAGCACCCTCAGTAACAGCTCTGGAGGAAGGACTGGCAGGCCAAACACTGCTGGCAGGGCCATGGCTGTTATACCACCACCAGACACCAGGGGGAGACAGAGAGTCACAATACAGAGAGATAGTTACAACACTGCTGGTAGGACCATGGCTGTTATACCACCACCAGACAACAGGGGGAGACAGAGAGTCACAATACAGAGAGATAGATAGTTACAACACTGCTGGTAGGACCATGGCTGTTATACCACCACCAGACACCAGGGGGAGACAGAGAGTCACAATACAGAGAGATAGATAGTTACAACACTGCTGGTAGGACCATGGCTGTTATACCACCACCAGACACCAGGGGGAGACAGAGAGTCACAATACAGAGAGATACTATTTATTACTTAACAGTACTATATATCTACATCCCAGTACTATATATTACTTAACAGTACTACATATGTATATCCCAGTACAATATATTTATTAATAACAGTACTATATATGTACATCCCAGTACCTTCTCTGGCTGAAGCGATCAGAGGATACACCAGCTGGTCTTTGAAGACACGGGACAACTTCCTCAGCTCTGTGTAGACGGCCGCAGCACTGTCACCTGGAACAGGACAGACACTATTACCTGGAACAGGACAGACACTATTACCTGGAACAGGACAGACACTATTACCTGGAACAGGACAGACAGGACAGACACTATTACCTGGAACAGGACAGACACTATTACCTGGAACAGGACAGACAGGACAGACACTATCACCTGGAACAGGACAGACACTATCACCTGGAACAGGACAGACACTATTACCTGGAACAGGACAGACACTATTACCTGGAACAGGACAGACAGGACAGACACTATCACCTGGAACAGGACAGACACTATCACCTGGAACAGGACAGACAGGACAGACACTATTACCTTGAACAGGACAGACACTATCACCTGGAACAGGACAGACACTATTACCTGGAACAGGACAGACACTATCACCTGGAACAGGACAGACACTGTCACCTGGAACAGGACAGACACTATCACCTGGAACAGGACAGACACTATTACCTGGAACAGGACAGACACTGTCACCTGGAACAGGACAGACACTATTACCTGGAACAGGACAGACACTATTACCTGGAACAGGACAGACACTATTACCTGGAACAGGACAGATACTGTCACCTGGAACAGGACAGACAGGACAGACACTATCACCTGGAACAGGACAGACACTGTCACCTGGAACAGGACAGACACTATCACCTGGAACAGGACAGACACTATTACCTGGAACAGGACAGATACTGTCACCTGGAACAGGACAGACACTATCACCTGGAACAGGACAGACACTATCACCTGGAACAGTACAGACACTATCACCTGGAACAGGACAGACACTATCACCTGGAACAGGACAGATACTGTCACCTGGAACAGGACAGATACTGTCACCTGGAACAGGACAGACACTATCACCTGGAACAGGACAGACACTATCACCTGGAACAGGACAGACACTATCACCTGGAACAGGACAGACACTATCACCTGGAACAGGACAGACACTATCACCTGGAACAGGACAGATACTGTCACCTGGAACAGGACAGACAGGACAGACACTATCACCTGGAACAGGACAGACACTATCACCTGGAACAGGACAGACACTGTCACCTGGAACAGGACAGACAGGACAGACACTATCACCTGGAACAGGACAGACACTGTCACCTGGAACAGGACAGACAGGACAGACACTATCACCTGGAACAGGACAGACACTATTACCTGGAACAGGACAGACAGGACAGACACTATCACCTGGAACAGGACAGATACTGTCACCTGGAACAGGACAGACAGGACAGACACTATCACCTGGAACAGGACAGACACTGTCACCTGGAACAGGACAGACACCATCACCTGGAACAGGACACACACCACACCTGGAACAGGACAGACACTATTACCTGGAACAGGACTGACACTATTACCTGGAACAGGACAGACACCATCACCTGGAACAGGACAGACACTATTACCTGGAACAGGACAGACACTATTACCTGGAACAGGACAGACACTATTACCTGGAACAGGACAGACAGAACATACACTATCACCAGGAACAGAACAGACAGAACAGATACTTTCACCTGGAACAGAACAGACACTATAACCTGGAACAGGACAGACACTATTACCTGGAACAGGACAGACACTATCACCTGGAACAGGACAGACACTATTACCTGGAACAGGACAGACACTATTACCTGGAACAGGACAGACACTATTACCTGGAACAGGACAGACACTATTACCTGGAACAGGACAGACACTATAACCTGGAACAGGACAGACAGGACAGACACTATTACCTGGAACAGGACAGACACTATTACCTGGAACAGGACAGACACTATCACCTGGAACAGGACAGACACTATCACCTGGAACAGGACAGACACTATTACCTGGAACAGGACAGACACTATTACCTGGAACAGGACAGACACTATTACCTGGAACAGGACAGACACTATCACCTGGAACAGGACAGACACTATTACCTGGAACAGGACAGACACTATCACCTGGAACAGGACAGATACTATTACCTGGAACAGGACAGACACTGTCACCTGGAACAGGACAGACACTATTACCTGGAACAGGACAGATACTGTAACCTGGAACAGGACAGACACTATCACCTGGAACAGGACAGACACTATCACCTGGAACAGGACAGACACTATTACCTGGAACAGGACAGATACTGTCACCTGGAACAGGACAGACACTATCACCTGGAACAGGACAGACACTATCACCTGGAACAGGACAGACACTATTACCTGGAACAGGACAGACACTGTCACCTGGAACAGGACAGACAGGACAGACACTATCACCTGGAACAGGACAGACACTGTCACCTGGAACAGGACAGACACCATCACCTGGAACAGGACACACACCACACCTGGAACAGGACAGACACTATTACCTGGAACAGGACTGACACTATCACCTGGAACAGGACAGACACTACCACCTGGAACAGGACAGACACTTACACCTGGAACAGGACAGACACTATTACCTGGAACAGGACAGACAGAACATACACTATCACCAGGAACAGAACAGACAGAACAGACACTTTCACCTGGAACAGAACAGACACTATAACCTGGAACAGGACAGACACTATTACCTGGAACAGGACAGACAGGACAGACACTATTACCTGGAACAGGACAGACACTATCACCTGGAACAGGACAGACACTATCACCTGGAACAGGACAGACACTATTACCTGGAACAGGACAGACACTATTACCTGGAACAGGACAGACACTATTACCTGGAACAGGACAGACACTATTACCTGGAACAGGACAGACACTATTACCTGGAACAGGACAGACACTATTACCTGGAACAGGACAGACACTATTACCTGGAACAGGACAGACACTATCACCTGGAACAGGACAGACACTATCACCTGGAACAGGACAGACACTATTACCTGGAACAGGACAGACACTATCACCTGGAACAGGACAGACAGGACAGACACTATTACCTGGAACAGGACAGATACTGTAACCTGGAACAGGACAGACACTATCACCTGGAACAGGACAGACACTATCACCTGGAACAGGACAGACACTATTACCTGGAACAGGACAGATACTGTCACCTGGAACAGGACAGACACTATCACCTGGAACAGGACAGACACTATCACCTGGAACAGGACAGACAGGACAGACACTATCACCTGGAACAGGACAGACACTGTCACCTGGAACAGGACAGACACCATCACCTGGAACAGGACACACACCACACCTGGAACAGGACAGACACTATTACCTGGAACAGGACTGACACTATCACCTGGAACAGGACAGACACTACCACCTGGAACAGGACAGACACTGTCACCTGGAACAGGACAGACACTATTACCTGGAACAGGACAGACAGAACATACACTATCACCAGGAACAGAACAGACAGAACAGACACTTTCACCTGAAACAGAACAGACACTATAACCTGGAACAGGACAGACACTATCACCTGGAACAGGACAGACACTATTACCTGGAACAGGACAGACACTATTACCTGGAACAGGACAGACAGAACATACACTATCACCAGGAACAGAACAGACAGAACAGACACTTTCACCTGAAACAGAACAGACACTATAACCTGGAACAGGACAGACACTATCACCTGGAACAGGACAGACACTATTACCTGGAACAGGACAGACACTATTACCTGGAACAGGACAGACACTATTACCTGGAACAGGACAGACACTATTACCTGGAACAGGACAGACACTATTACCTGGAACAGGACAGACACTATTACCTGGAACAGGACAGACACTATTACCTGGAACAGGACAGATACTATCACCTGGAACAGGACAGATACTATCACCTGGAATAGGACAGACACTATCACCTGGAACAGGACAGACACTATCACCTGGAACAGGACAGACACTATCACCTGGAACAGGACAGACACTATTACCTGGAACAGGACAGACACTATCACCTGGAACAGGACAGACAGGACAGACACTATTACCTGGAACAGGACAGACACTATCACCTGGAACAGGACAGACACTATTACCTGGAACAGGACAGACACTATCACCTGGAACAGGACAGACAGGACAGACACTATTACCTGGAACAGGACAGACACTATCACCTGGAACAGGACAGACACTATTACCTGGAACAGGACAGACACTATCACCTGGAACAGGACAGACACTATTACCTGGAACAGGACAGACACTATCACCTGGAACAGGACAGACACCATCACCTGGAACAGGACAGACAGAAGATACACACACTAACCTGTCCACTGGTCAGACACACTAACCTGTCCACTGGTCAGACACACTAACCTGTCCACTGGTCAGTCACATAGGTGGAGGGTTTCAGCGACAGTTTCCTCACTGTGTCCACCTGCTGGTTCACCTTCAGGGTGGCTGCAGAGGGGAGCAATTTACCGATCAATCAGGGGGGAGACCAATGAGGTCAATAATGATAAGCAGAGATGGATTAAACATATAGCTATGGAAAACACTGAGACTGCCTTCCAGATGGCCCCCTATGGCCCTTCCAGATGGCCCCCTATGGCCCTTCCAGATGGCCCCCTACGGTCCTTCCAGATGGCCCCCTATAGCCCTTCCAGATGGCCCCCTATGGTCTTTCCAGATGGCCCCCTATATCCCTTCCAGATGGCCCCCTATAGTCCTTCCAGATGGCCCCCTATAGCCCTTCCAGATGGCCCCCTATATCCCTTCCAGATGGCCCCCTATAGCCCTTCCAGATGGCCCCCTATAGTCCTTCCAGATGGCCCCCTATAGCCCTTCCAGATGGCCCCCTATGGTCTTTCCAGATGGCCCCCTATGGCCCTTCCAGATGGCCCCCTATGGCCCTTCCAGATGGCCCCCTATGGCCCTTCCAGATGGCCCCCTATGGCCCTTCCAGATGGCCCCCTATGGTCTTTCCAGATGGCCCCCTATAGCCCTTCCAGATGGCCCCCTATGGCCCTTCCAGATGGCCCCCTATGGCCCTTCCAGATGGCCCCCTATAGTCCTTCCAGATGGCCCCCTATGGTCCTTCCAGATGGCCCCCTATAGTCCTTCCAGATGGCCCCCTATAGTCCTTCCAGATGGTCCCCTATATCCCTTCCAGATGGCCCCCTATAGAGCCCTATGGTCCTTCCAGATGGCCCCCTATGCTCCTTCCAGATGGCCCCCTATAGAGCCCTAAGGTCCTTCCAGATGGCCCCCTATAGCGCCCTATAGCCCTTCCAGATGGCCCCCTATGGTCCTTCCAGATGGCCCCCTATAGTTCTCCCAGATGGCCCCCTATAGCCCTTCCAGATGGTCCCCTATATCCCTTCCAGATGGCCCCCTATAGAGCCCTATGGTCCTTCCAGATGGCCCCCTATAGTCCTTCCAGATGGCCCCCTATAGCCCTTCCAGATGGCCCCCTATAGTTCTCCCAGATGGCCCCCTATAGCCCTTCCAGATGGCCCCCTATAGTCCTTCCAGATGGCCCCCTATGGTCCTTCCAGATGGCCCCCTATGGTCCTTCCAGATGGCCCCCTATGGCCCTTCCAGATGGCCCCCTATGGCCCTTCCAGATGGCCCCCTATGGCCCTTCCAGATGGCCCCCTATGGCCCTTCCAGATGGCCCCCTATGGTCCTTCCAGATGGCCCCCTATAGAGCCCTATGGCCCTTCCAGATGGCCCCCTATAGCGCCCTATGGGCCTTCCAGATGGCCCCCTATAGAGCCCTATAGCCCTTCCAGATGGCCCCCTATGGTCCTCCAGATGGCCCCCTATAGCCCTTCCAGATGGCCCCCTACGGTCCTTCCAGATGGCCCCCTATGGTCCTTCCAGATGGCCCCCTACGGTCCTTCCAGATGGCCCCCTACGGTCCTTCCAGATGGCCCCTATGCTCCTTCTAGATGGCCCCCTATGGTCCTTCCAGATGGCCCCCTATGCTCCTTCCAGATTGCCCTCTATAGAGCCCTATGGTCCTTCCAGATGGCCCCCTATAGCGCCCTATGGGCCTTCCAGATGGCCCCCTATAGAGCCCTATGGCCCTTCCAGATGGCCCCCTATAGAGCCCTATGGGCCTTCCAGATGGCCCCCTATAGCGCCCTACGGTCCTTCCAGATGGCCCCCTATAGCCCTTCCAGATGGCCCCCTATGGTCCCTCCAGATGGCCCCCTATAGTCCTTCCAGATGGCCCCCTATAGCCCTTCCAGATGGCCCCCTATGGCCCTTCCAGATGGCCCCCTATGGTCCTTCCAGATGGCCCCCTATAGTCCTTCCAGATGGCCCCCTACGGCCCTTCCAGATGGCCCCCTATGGTTCTTCCAGATGGCCCCCTATAGTTCTCCCAGATGGCCCCCTATAGCCCTTCCAGATGGCCCCCTATATCCCTTCCAGATGGCCCCCTATGGTCCTTCCAGATGGCCCCCTATATCCCTTCCAGATGGCCCCCTATGGTCCTTCCAGATGGCCCCCTATAGCCCTTCCAGATGGCCCCCTATAGTCCTTCCAGATGGCCCCCTATAGCCCTTCCAGATGGCCCCCTATAGCCCTTCCAGATGGCCCCCTATATCCCTTCCAGATGGCCCCCTATAGCCCTTCCAGATGGCCCCCTATAGTCCTTCCAGATGGCCCCCTATAGCCCTTCCAGATGGCCCCCTATAGCCCTTCCAGATGGCCCCCTATAGCCCTTCCAGATGGCCCCCTATAGTCCTTCCAGATGGCCCCCTATAGCCCTTCCAGATGGCCCCCTATATCCCTTCCAGATGGCCCCCTATAGCCCTTCCAGATGGCCCCCTATAGTCCTTCCAGATGGCCCCCTATAGCCCTTCCAGATGGCCCCCTATAGTCCTTCCAGATGGCCCCCTATAGCCCTTCCAGATGGCCCCCTATAGCCCTTCCAGATGGCCCCCTATAGTCCTTCCAGATGGCCCCCTATAGCCCTTCCAGATGGCCCCCTATAGCCCTTCCAGATGGCCCAATATAGCCCTTCCAGATGGCCCCCTAAAGAGCCCTATGGTCCCTCCAGATGGCCCCCTATAGTCCCTGGTCAGAAGTAATAAACTATATAGTGAATAGGATTCCATTTGGGACCCAGCCACAGCTTTGAGAAACAGTGAGACTGACCGTTGATAACCAGAATAGGTCCCATGGATACAGCTAGGACCATGGCCAGGCTGTCTTCACAGAGAGGATGGGCATACTGCAGTCTGTACAGCCCTCCTGGTGCCCTCCACCCAGCTGGCATCTCACCAGGACGCCCCTCAGAGCCCTACACACACACACAGAGAGGATGGGCATACTGCAGTCTGTACAGCCCTCCTGGTGCCCTCCACCCAGCTGGCATCTCACCAGGACGTCCCTCAGAGCCCTACACACACACACAGAGAGGATGGGCATACTGCAGTCTGTACAGCCCTCCTGGTGCCCTCCACCCAGCTGGCATCTCACCAGGACGTCCCTCAGAGCCCTACACACACACACAGAGAGGATGGGCATACTGCAGTCTGTACAGCCCTCCTGGTGCCCTCCACCCAGCTGGCATCTCACCAGGACGTCCCTCAGAGCCCTACACACACACACAGAGAGGATGGGCATACTGCAGTCTGTACAGCCCTCCTGGTGCCCTCCACCCAGCTGGCATCTCACCAGGACGTCCCTCAGAGCCCTACACACACACACAGAGAGGATGGGCATACTGCAGTCTGTACAGCCCTCCTGGTGCCCTCCACCCAGCTGGCATCTCACCAGGACGTCCCTCAGAGCCCTACACACACACACAGAGAGGATGGGCATACTGCAGTCTGTACAGCCCTCCTGGTGCCCTCCACCCAGCTGGCATCTCACCAGGACGTCCCTCAGAGCCCTACACACACACACAGAGAGGATGGGCATACTGCAGTCTGTACAGCCCTCCTGGTGCCCTCCACCCAGCTGGCATCTCACCAGGACGTCCCTCAGAGCCCTACACACACACACAGAGAGGATGGGCATACTGCAGTCTGTACAGCCCTCCTGGTGCCCTCCACCCAGCTGGCATCTCACCAGGACGCCCCTCAGAGCCCTACACACACACACAGAGAGGATGGGCATACTGCAGTCTGTACAGCCCTCCTGGTGCCCTCCACCCAGCTGGCATCTCACCAGGACGTCCCTCAGAGCCCTACACACACACACAGAGAGGATGGGCATACTGCAGTCTGTACAGCCCTCCTGGTGCCCTCCACCCAGCTGGCATCTCACCAGGACGTCCCTCAGAGCCCTACACACACACACAGAGAGGATGGGCATACTGCAGTCTGTACAGCCCTCCTGGTGCCCTCCACCCAGCTGGCATCTCACCAGGACGTCCCTCAGAGCCCTACACACACACACAGAGAGGATGGGCATACTGCAGTCTGTACAGCCCTCCTGGTGCCCTCCACCCAGCTGGCATCTCACCAGGACGTCCCTCAGAGCCCTACACACACACACAGAGAGGATGGGCATACTGCAGTCTGTACAGCCCTCCTGGTGCCCTCCACCCAGCTGGCATCTCACCAGGACGTCCCTCAGAGCCCTACACACACACACAGAGAGGATGGGCATACTGCAGTCTGTACAGCCCTCCTGGTGCCCTCCACCCAGCTGGCATCTCACCAGGACGTCCCTCAGAGCCCTACACACACACACAGAGAGGATGGGCATACTGCAGTCTGTACAGCCCTCCTGGTGCCCTCCACCCAGCTGGCATCTCACCAGGACGTCCCTCAGAGCCCTACACACACACACAGAGAGGATGGGCATACTGCAGTCTGTACAGCCCTCCTGGTGCCCTCCACCCAGCTGGCATCTCACCAGGACGTCCCTCAGAGCCCTACACACACACACAGAGAGGATGGGCATACTGCAGTCTGTACAGCCCTCCTGGTGCCCTCCACCCAGCTGGCATCTCACCAGGACGTCCCTCAGAGCCCTACACACACACACAGAGAGGATGGGCATACTGCAGTCTGTACAGCCCTCCTGGTGCCCTCCACCCAGCTGGCATCTCACCAGGACGTCCCTCAGAGCCCTACACACACACACAGAGAGGATGGGCATACTGCAGTCTGTACAGCCCTCCTGGTGCCCTCCACCCAGCTGGCATCTCACCAGGACGTCCCTCAGAGCCCTACACACACACACAGAGAGGATGGGCATACTGCAGTCTGTACAGCCCTCCTGGTGCCCTCCACCCAGCTGGCATCTCACCAGGACGTCCCTCAGAGCCCTACACACACACACAGAGAGGATGGGCATACTGCAGTCTGTACAGCCCTCCTGGTGCCCTCCACCCAGCTGGCATCTCACCAGGACGTCCCTCAGAGCCCTACACACACACACAGAGAGGATGGGCATACTGCAGTCTGTACAGCCCTCCTGGTGCCCTCCACCCAGCTGGCATCTCACCAGGACGTCCCTCAGAGCCCTACACACACACACAGAGAGAGGATGGGCATACTGCAGTCTGTACAGCCCTCCTGGTGCCCTCCACCCAGCTGGCATCTCACCAGGACGCCCCTCAGAGCCCTACACACACACACAGAGAGGATGGGCATACTGCAGTCTGTACAGCCCTCCTGGTGCCCTCCACCCAGCTGGCATCTCACCAGGACGTCCCTCAGAGCCCTATACACACACACACAGAGAGGATGGGCATACTGCAGTCTGTACAGCCCTCCTGGTGCCCTCCACCCAGCTGGCATCTCACCAGGACGTCCCTCAGAGCCCTACACACACACACAGAGAGGATGGGCATACTGCAGTCTGTACAGCCCTCCTGGTGCCCTCCACCCAGCTGGCATCTCACCAGGACGTCCCTCAGAGCCCTACACACACACACAGAGAGGATGGGCATACTGCAGTCTGTACAGCCCTCCTGGTGCCCTCCACCCAGCTGGCATCTCACCAGGACGTCCCTCAGAGCCCTACACACACACACAGAGAGGATGGGCATACTGCAGTCTGTACAGCCCTCCTGGTGCCCTCCACCCAGCTGGCATCTCACCAGGACGTCCCTCAGAGCCCTACACACACACACACACACACACGCACGCACGCACGCACGCACACACACACCACACGTGCACGCGCACACACACTATTTAGGGAATAGGGCTCTGGTCAACAGTAGTGCACTATTTAGGGTATAGGGTGACATTTGGGATGCAATCCCAGAGAGAATCTCAATTCAATAACTCCTCGCCTCCTCCTCCTCAAACCCATTGGATGAGAAAACCAGAGGTCCCTCCCACCTGAAACTTCTCCTCCAATGAGTTTTGAGGAGGAAGCAGAGAGGATGCGAGGAGTTATTGAATTGAGATTCTCCCCCCCCCTCCCTAGTCTCCCGTAGAGCCTTTATACCTGACACAGGAAGCCGGTCTCAACCATCAGGAGATGTACTGCCACCATCAGGGCATCACAGGTACTGCTGCTCTGAGCCTGGTGGTACAGGACCTCCAGGGAATGGGGCACCTTCCCTCCTTCTGCTTCCCCACACAGCATGGGTTCCCAAACCCACCGGCCTGCCTCTTCTTCCTGCTCTTCCTCTCTGACCACTTCCTGTTGAGGCTCCACCCCCTTGCTGGCCTGGATCAACAACACAAATCACCATGGTGACTATCTGGTATACTGAGATGAAAGTCAACAGCAGTATCCTATTAGAGTTATAGAAAAACTCACAATACAATTGAATTACCGCAAAAATCGAATGATTAACACATTTTATATACATATACGCACACAGTGAATTCAGAAAGTATTCACATTTTGTTATGTTACAGTCTTATTCTAAAATTGATTAAATTGTTTATACCCCCTCAATCTACACACAATACCCCATAATGACAAAACAAAAACAGGTTAAGAAATTTATAAAAAGCTGAAATATCACATTGACATAAATATGAATTAACCCTTAATTCAGTTCTTTGTTGAAGCACCTTTGGCAGCGATTACAGCCTTGAGTCTTCTTGGGTATGAAGCTACAAGCTTGGCACACCTGTATTTGGGGAGTTTCTCCCAGCCTTCTCTGCAGGTCCTCTCAAGCTCTGTCAGGTTGGATGGGGAGCGTCGCTGCACAGCTATTTTCAGGTCTCTCCAGAGATGTTCGATCGGGTTCAAGTCCGGGCTCTGGCTGGACCACTCAAGGACATTCAGAGACTTGTCCCGAAGCCACTCCTGCGTTGTCTTGGCTGTGTCCATAGGGTCGTTGTCTTGTTGGAAGGTGAACCTTCGCCCCAGTCTGAGGTCCTGAGCGCTCTGGAACAGGTTTCATTCAAGGATCTCTCTGTACTTTGCTCCGTTCATCTTTCCCTCGATCTTGACTAGTCTCCCAGTCCCTACCGCTGAAAAACATCCCCACAGCATGATGCTGCCACCACCATGCTTCACCGTAGGGATGGTGCCAGGTTTCCTCCAGACGTGACGCTTGGCATTCAGGCCGAAGAGTTCAATCTTGGTTTCATCAGACCAGTGAATCTTGTTTCTCATGTTCTGAGAGTCCTTTAGGTGCCTTTTGTCAAACTCCAAGCGGGCTGTCATGTGCCTTTTACTGGGGAGTGGCTTCCGTCTGGCCACTCTACCATAAAGGCCTGATTAGTGGAGTGCTGCAGAGATGGTTGTCCTTCTGGAAGGTTCTCCCATCTCCACAGAGGAACTCTGGAGCTCTGTCAGAGTGACCATCGGGTTCTTGGTCACCTCCCTGACCAAGGCCCTTCTCCCCAGATTGCTCAGTTTGGCCGGGCGGCCAGCTCTAGGAATGGTCTTGGTGGTTCCATTTAAAAATGGAGGCCACCGTGTTCTTGGGGACATTCAATGCTGCAGACATTTTTTGGTACCCTTCCCCAGATCTGTGCCTCGACACAATCCTGTCTCGGAGCTCTACGGACAATTCCTTCGACCTCATGGTTTGGTTTTTGCTCTGACATGTACTGACAACTGTGGGACCTTATATAGACAGGTGTGTGACTTTCCAAATCATGTCCAATCAATTGAATTTACCACAGATGGACTCCAATCAAGTTGTAGAAACATCTCAAGGATGATCAATGGAAACAGGATAAACCTGAGCTCAATTTTTAGTCTCATAGCAAAGCGTCTGAATACTTACGTCAATAAGGTGTCTGTTTTTTGTTTTTTTTTATAAATTTGCAAAAAATTCTAAAAACCTGTTTTCACTTTGTCATTATGGGGTATTGTGATGTCATTATGGGGTATTGTGATGTCATTATGGGGTATTGTGATGTCATTATGGGGTATTGTGTGTAGATTGAATCAATTTTAGAATAAGGCTGTAAAGTAACAAAATGTGGAAGAAGTCAAAGGGTCTGAATACTTGTATTGTAATATACTACTACTATATATACACTACTGTAATATAATATACTAATGGGGTTAGGAGTTGAAGGCTCACCTCACTGGAGCGTTGGGCTGGTGGGTGTACAGCTTGGTACAGCCCAGTACTACTACTACTACTGCTGCTGCTGTTGCTGGGTGCCTGGCGGGCTGAGGAGGCAAAGGCAGCGGAGGAAGCAGGGTAGCCTGAGGGCACAGCCTGGCAGGCTGAGGGAGCAGGGGCAGCGGAGGGGGCAGGGTAGCCTGAGGGAACAGCCTGGCGGGCTGAGGGAGCAGGGGCAGCGGAGGGGGCAGCCTGGCGGGCTGAGGGAGCAGGGGCAGCGGCGACGGAGGGCACAGCGACAGATGGACGCAGGATGACACAGACCAGGTCCCCAGTGACGATGCCACAGGAAGACAAAGTCTGACCAGAGTCAGAGAGAAGATCTGAGCCGTTCAGGGACAAGGTGAACTCTGCGTCTGGGCTGTGGGGGGACAGAGGAGAGTTAGGATCTGAGCTGTTCAGGGACAAGGTGAACTCTGGGCTGTGGGGGGACAGAGGAGAGTTAGGATCTGAGCTGTTCAGGGACAAGGTGAACTCTGGGCTGTGGGGGGGACAGAGGAGAGTTAGGATCTGGTCAAGTCCAAACATAAACCATTGATTTCAAAGTTAAAATAAACCATACAACTATGAAAAATGACTGCTTTGAACAATTTACACAATACATTTAAAAATATCCCATTTACTAGGATAACTCCAGATGAACAGTTTGGTTCCTGAATTACAATCAAATCTCCCTCAGCTTTATTCTGTTAGCAAACTTAGTTTCTGCCCAGTTCTTCCTCTAAATGTGTTTTTGTGAAATGTTCAGTAGACATGTTTAAAAGTTGTACTTGTGCATAGAGTTGGATGGTTTGTTACACTTTGAAACCAATGTTTCTTTTGTTCGCTATACATTTTAAAGTGGAAATCTGAATCTACCGTAGAATTGCCCTTCAGCAACAGAAGGAGAAAGTGTCTAACCTGAGGAGCTAACCAACCTGAGGGACTAACTAACCTGAGGGTCTAACTAACCTGAGGGACTAACCTGAGGGACTAACTAACCTGAGGGACTAACTTGAGGGACTAACTAACCTGAGGGACTAACTAACCTGAGGGACTAACTAACCTGAGGGACTAACTAACCTGAGGGACTAACTAACCTGAGGGACTAACTAACCTGAGGGACTAACTAACCTGAGGGACTAACCTGAGGGACTAACTAACCTGAGGGACTAACTAACCTGAGGGACTAACTAACCTGAGGGACTAACCTGAGGGACTAACTAACCTGAGGGACTAACTTGAGGGACTAACTAACCTGAGGGACTAACCTGAGGGACTAACTAACCTGAGGGACTAACTAACCTGAGGGACTAACTAACCTGAGGGACTAACCTGAGGGACTAACTAACCTGAGGGACTAACTAACCTGAGGGACTAACCTGAGGGTCTAACTAACCTGAGGGTCTAACTAACCTGAGGGTCTAACTAACCTGAGGGACTAACCTGAGGGACTAACTAACCTGAGGGACTAACTAACCTGAGGGACTAACTAACCTGAGGGACTAACTAACCTGAGGGTCTAACTAACCTGAGGGACTAACTAACCTGAGGGACTAACCTGAGGGTCTAACCTGAGGGACTAACTAACCCGAGGGACTAACCTGAGGGACTAACTAACCTGAGGGTCTAACTAACCTGAGGGACTAACTAACCTGAGGGACTAACTAACCTGAGGGTCTGACTAACCTGAGGGTCTAACTAACCTGAGGGACTAACTAACCTGAGGGACTAACCTGAGGGTCTAACCTGAGGGTCTAACTAACCTGAGGGTCTAACTAACCTGAGGGACTAACCTGAGGGACTAACTAACCTGAGGGACTAACTAACCTGAGGGTCTAACTAACCTGAGGGTCTAACCTGAGGGACTAACTAACCTGAGGGACTAACTAACCTGAGGGACTAACTAACCTGAGGGACTAACCTGAGGGACTAACCTGAGGGACTAACTAACCTGAGGGACTAACTAACCTGAGGGACTAACTAACCTGAGGGTCTGACTAACCTGAGGGACTAACTAACCTGAGGGACTAACCTGAGGGTCTAACTAACCTGAGGGACTAACTAACCTGAGGGACTAACCTGAGGGTCTAACTAACCTGAGGGTCTAACTAACCTGAGGGACTAACTAACCTGAGGGACTAACCTGAGGGACTAACCTGAGGGACTAACTAACCTGAGGGACTAACTAACCTGAGGGTCTGACTAACCTGAGGGACTAACTAACCTGAGGGACTAACTAACCTGAGGGTCTAACTAACCTGAGGGACTAACTAACCTGAGGGACTAACTAACCTGAGGGACTAACTAACCTGAGGGACTAACCTGAGGGTCTAACTAACCTGAGGGACTAACTAACCTGAGGGTCTAACCTGAGGGACCTAACCTGAGGGTACTAACCTGAGGGACTACTAACCTGAGGGACTAACTAACCTGGACTAACTAACCTGAGGGACTAACCTGAGGGACTAACTAACCTGAGGGACTAACCTGAGGGACTAACTAACCTGAGGGTCTAACTAACCTGAGGGACTAACTAACCTGAGGGACTAACTAACCTGAGGGACTAACCTGAGGGACTAACTAACCTGAGGGACTAACTAACCTGAGGGACTAACTATCCTGAGGGACTAACTAACCTGAGGGACTAACCTGAGGGTCTAACCTGAGGGTCTAACTAACCTGAGGGTCTAACTAACCTGAGGGTCTAACTAACCTGAGGGTCTAACCTGAGGGTCTAACCTGAGGGACTAACTAACCTGAGGGTCTAACTAACCTGAGGGTCTAACTAACCTGAGGGACTAACTAACCTGAGGGACTAACCTGAGGGACTAACTAACCTGAGGGACTAACTAACCTGAGGGACTAACCTGAGGGTCTAACTAACCTGAGGGTCTAACTAACCTGAGGGACTAACCTGAGGGACTAACTAACCTGAGGGACTAACTAACCTGAGGGACTAACTAACCTGAGGGACTAACTAACCTGAGGGTCTAACTAACCTGAGGGTCTAACTAACCTGAGGGACTAACTAACCTGAGGGACTAACCTGAGGGTCTAACCTGAGGGACTAACTAACCCGAGGGACTAACCTGAGGGACTAACTAACCTGAGGGTCTAACTAACCTGAGGGACTAACTAACCTGAGGGACTAACTAACCTGAGGGTCTGACTAACCTGAGGGTCTGACTAACCTGAGGGTCTAACTAACCTGAGGGACTAACTAACCTGAGGGACTAACCTGAGGGTCTAACCTGAGGGTCTAACTAACCTGAGGGTCTAACTAACCTGAGGGACTAACCTGAGGGACTAACTAACCTGAGGGACTAACTAACCTGAGGGTCTAACTAACCTGAGGGTCTAACTAACCTGAGGGACTAACTAACCTGAGGGACTAACTAACCTGAGGGACTAACCTGAGGGACTAACCTGAGGGACTAACCTGAGGGACTAACCTGAGGGACTAACTAACCTGAGGGACTAACTAACCTGAGGGACTAACTAACCTGAGGGTCTGACTAACCTGAGGGACTAACTAACCTGAGGGACTAACTAACCTGAGGGTCTAACTAACCTGAGGGACTAACTAACCTGAGGGACTAACTAACCTGAGGGACTAACCTGAGGGTCTAACTAACCTGAGGGTCTAACTAACCTGAGGGACTAACTAACCTGAGGGACTAACCTGAGGGACTAACCTGAGGGACTAACTAACCTGAGGGTCTAACTAACCTGAGGGACTAACTAACCTGAGGGACTAACTAACCTGAGGGTCTAACTAACCTGAGGGACTAACTAACCTGAGGGACTAACTAACCTGAGGGACTAACTAACCTGAGGGACTAACTAACCTGAGGGACTAACCTGAGGGTCTAACTAACCTGAGGGACTAACTAACCTGAGGGTCTAACCTGAGGGACTAACCTGAGGGTCTAACCTGAGGGACTAACTAACCTGAGGGACTAACTAACCTGAGGGACTAACTAACCTGAGGGACTAACCTGAGGGACTAACTAACCTGAGGGACTAACCTGAGGGACTAACTAACCTGAGGGTCTAACTAACCTGAGGGACTAACTAACCTGAGGGGACTAACTAACCTGAGGGACTAACCTGAGGGACTAACTAACCTGAGGGACTAACTAACCTGAGGGACTAACTATCCTGAGGGACTAACTAACCTGAGGGACTAACCTGAGGGTCTAACCTGAGGGTCTAACTAACCTGAGGGTCTAACTAACCTGAGGGTCTAACTAACCTGAGGGTCTAACCTGAGGGTCTAACCTGAGGGACTAACTAACCTGAGGGTCTAACTAACCTGAGGGTCTAACTAACCTGAGGGACTAACCTGAGGGACTAACTAACCTGAGGGACTAACTAACCTGAGGGACTAACTAACCTGAGGGACTAACTAACCTGAGGGTCTAACCTGAGGGTCTAACTAACCTGAGGGACTAACTAACCTGAGGGACTAACTAACCTGAGGGACTAACTAACCTGAGGGACTAACTAACCTGAGGGTCTAACTAACCTGAGGGACTAACTAACCTGAGGGACTAACTAACCTGAGGGACTAACTAACCTGAGGGACTAACCTGAGGGTCTAACCTGAGGGACTAACTAACCTGAGGGACTAACTAACCTGAGGGACTAACTAACCTGAGGGACTAACCTGAGGGACTGTCTAACCTGAGGGTCTAACTAACCTGAGGGACTAACTAACCTGAGGGACTAACTAACCTGAGGGTCTAACTAACCTGAGGGACTAACTAACCTGAGGGACTAACTAACCTGAGGGTCTAACTAACCTGAGGGTCTAACTAACCTGAGGGACTAACTAACCTGAGGGACTAACCTGAGGGTCTAACCTGAGGGACTAACCTGAGGGACTAACTAACCTGAGGGTCTAACTAACCTGAGGGTCTAACTAACCTGAGGGTCTAACTAACCTGAGGGACTAACCTGAGGGTCTAACTAACCTGAGGGACTAACTAACCTGAGGGTCTAACTAACCTGAGGGACTAACTAACCTGAGGGACTAACTAACCTGAGGGTCTAACTAACCTGAGGGACTAACTAACCTGAGGGTCTAACTAACCTGAGGGACTAACTAACCTGAGGGACTAACCTGAGGGTCTAACTAACCTGAGGGACTAACTAACCTGAGGGACTAACTAACCTGAGGGACTAACCTGAGGGACTAACTAACCTGATGGACTAACTAACCTGAGGGACTAACTAACCTGAGGGTCTAACTAACCTGAGGGACTAACTAACCTGAGGGTCTAACTAACCTGAGGGTAACTAACCTGAGGGACTAACTAACCTGAGGGTCTAACTAACCTGAGGGACTAACTAACCTGAGGGTCTAACTAACCTGAGGGTCTAACCTGAGGGACTAACCTGAGGGTCTAACCTGAGGGACTAACCTGAGGGTACCTGAGGACAACTGAGGGTCTAACTAACCTGAGGGTCCTACTAACCTGAGGGACTAACCTGAGGGACTAACTAACCTGAGGGTCTAACTAACCTGAGGACTAACTAACCTGAGGGACTAACTGAGGGTTCTAACCTGAGGGTCTAAACTAACCTGAGGGTCCTAACCTGAGGTCTACCTGAGGGACTACTACCTGAGGGTCTAACTAAACCTGAGGGTCTAACCTGAGGGTCTAACCTGAGGGACTAACTACCTGAGGGTCTAACTAACCTGAGGGTCTAACTAAACCTGAGGGACTAACTAACCTGAGGGACTAACTAACCTGAGGGACTAACTACCTGAGGGTTCTAACTAACCTGAGGGACTAACTAACCTGAGGACTAACCTGAGGGACTAACCTGAGGGTCTAAACTAACCTGAGGGTCTAACTAACCTGAGGGATACTAACTACCTGAGGGAACTAACCTGAGGGTCTGGACTAACCTGAGGGACTAACTAACCCTGAGGGGACTAACCTGAGGGACTAACTAACCTGAGGGACTAACTACCTGAGGGACTAACTAACCTGAAGGGGACTAACCTGAGGGACTAACTAACCTGAGGGACTAACTAACCTGAGGGACTAACTAACCTGAGGGACTAACCTGAGGGACTAATAACTGAGGACTAACCTGAGGGACTAACTAACCTGAGGGACTAACTAACCTGAGGGTACTAACTAACCTGAGGGACTAACCTGAGGACTAAACCTGAGGGACTAACTAACCTGAGGGTCTAACTAACCTGAGGGTCTAACTAACCTGAGGGACTAACTAACCTGAGGGACTAACTAACCTGAGGGACTAACTAACCTGAGGGTCTAACTAACCTGAGGGACTAACTAACCTGAGGGACTAACTAACCTGAGGGACTAACTAACCTGAGGGACTAACTAACCTGAGGGACTAACCTGAGGGACTAACTAACCTGAGGGACTAACTAACCTGAGGGTCTAACTAACCTGAGGGTCTAACTAACCTGAGGGACTAACTAACCTGAGGGACTAACTAACCTGAGAGACTAACTAACCTGAGGAACTAACTAACCTGAGGGACTAACTAACCTGAGGGTCTAACTAACCTGAAGGTCTAACTAACCTGAGGGTCTAACCTGAGGGACTAACTAACCTGAGGGACTAACTAACCTGAGGGACTAACTAACCTGAGGGACTAACTAACCTGAGGGTCTAACTAACCCTGAGGGACTAACTAACCTGAGGGACTAACTAACCTGAGGGTCTAACCTTGAGGGTCTAACTACCTGAGGACTAACTAACCTGAGGGACTAACTAACCTGAGGGACTAACTAACCTGAGGGTCTAACTGAGGGACTAACTAACCTGAGGGATAACTAACTGAGGGTCTAACTAACCTGAGGGTCTAACTAAACCTGAGGGACTAACTAACCTGAGGGTCTAACCTGGGGACTAACTAACCTGAGGGACTAACTAACCTGAGGGACTAACTAACCTGAGGGTCTAACTAACCTGAGGGTCTAACTAACCTGAGGGACTAACTAACCTGAGGGACTAACTAACCTGAGGGACTAACTAACCTGAGGGACTAACTAACTAACCTGAGGGTCTAACCTGAGGGACTAACTAACCTGAGGGACTAACTAACCTGAGGGACTAACCTGAGGGACTAACCTGAGGGACTAACCTGAGGGACTGAGGGACTAACCTGAGTCCATGTGAAGGCAGAAGGACTAACCTGAGGGACTAACTAACCTGAGGGACTGAGGGACTAACCTGAGTCCATGTGAAGGCAGAAGGATCTCTCTGATTTGAACGTTGAGCTCTGTCAGAGTTGGCTCCTCTCCCTCCAGCTTCACCCGGCTGGTCTGCTTGTTTATCCTCACACGCAGTTTCATGCTTGGGGGGAGAGAGACCGACAGACAGGGTTATGCTTGGGGGGGAGAGAGACCGACAGACAGGGTTATGCTTGGGGGGGGAGAGAGACCGACGGACAGGGTTATGCTGGGGGGGGGAGAGATCGACAGACAGGGTTATGCTTGGGGGGGGAGAGAGACCGACGGACAGGGTTATGCTTGGGGGGGAGAGAGACCGACGGACAGGGTTATGCTTGGGGGGGGAGAGAGACCGACGGACAGGGTTATGCTTGGGGGGGGAGAGAGACCGACGGACAGGGTTATGCTTGGGGGGGAGAGAGAGACCGACGGACAGGGTTATGCTTGGGGGGGGGAGAGAGACCGACGGACAGGGTTATGCTTGGGGGGGGGAGAGACCGACGGACAGGGTTATGCTTGGGGGGGGAGAGAGACCGACGGACAGGGTTATGCTGGGGGGGGGGAGAGACCGACGGACAGGGTTATGCTTGGGGGGAGAGAGACCGACGGACAGGGTTATGCTGGGGGGGGGGGAGAGACCGACGGACAGGGTTATGCTTGGGGGAGAGAGACCGACAGACAGGGTTATGCTTGGGGGGAGAGAGACCGACGGACCAGGGTTATGCTTGGGGGGAGAGAGACCGACGGACAGGGTTATGCTTGGGGGGAGAGAGACCGACGGACAGGGTTATGCTTGGGGGGGGGAGAGAGACCGACGGACAGGGTTATGCTTGGGGGGGGGGAGAGACCGACGGACAGGGTTATGCTTGGGGGGGAGAGAGACCGACAGACAGGGTTATGCTTGGGGGGGAGAGAGACCGACGGACAGGGTTATGCTTGGGGGGGGAGAGAGACCGACAGACAGGGTTATGCTTGGGGGGGAGAGAGACCGACGGACAGGGTTATGCTTGGGGGGGGAGAGAGAGACCGACGGACAGGGTTATGCTTGGGGGGGGAGAGAGACCGACGGACAGGGTTATGCTTGGGGGGGGGAGAGACCGACGGACAGGGTTATGCTTGGGGGGGAGAGAGACCGACGGACAGGGTTATGCTTGGGGGAGGGGAGAGAGACCGACGGACAGGGTTATGCTTGGGGGGGAGAGAGACCGACGGACAGGGTTATGCTTGGAGGGGGAGAGAGACCGACGGACAGGGTTATGCTTGGGGGGGAGAGAGACCGACGGACAGGGTTATGCTTGGGGGGAGAGAGACCGACGGACAGGGTTATGCTTGGGGGCGGAGAGAGACCGACGGACAGGGTTATGCTTGGGGGCGGAGAGAGACCGACGGACAGGGTTATGCTTGGGGGGGAGAGAGACCGACGGACAGGGTTATGCTTGGGGGGGAGAGAGACCGACGGACAGGGTTATGCTTGGGGGGGAGAGAGACTGACGGACAGGGTTATGCTTGGGGGGGGAGAGACCGACGGACAGGGTTATGCTTGGGGGGAGAGAGACTGACGGACAGGGTTATGCTTGAAGGGGGAGAGAGACCGACGGACAGGGTTATGCTTGGGGGGGAGAGAGACCGACGGACAGGGCTAAGCTTGGGGAGGGGAGAGAGACCGACGGACAGGGTTATGCTTGGGGGGGGAGAGAGACCGACGGACAGGGTTATGCTTGGGGGGGAGAGAGACCGACGGACAGGGTTATGCTTGGGGGGAGAGAGACCGACGGACAGGGTTATGCTTGGGGGGGAGAGAGACCGACGGACAGGGTTATGCTTGGGGGGGAGAGAGACCGACGGACAGGGTTATGCTTGGGGGGGAGAGAGACCGACGGACAGGGTTATGCTTGGGGGGAGAGAGACCGACGGACAGGGTTATGCTTGGGGGGGGAGAGAGACCGACGGACAGGGTTATGCTCGGGGGGGGAGAGAGACCGACGGACAGGGTTATGCTTGGGGGGAGAGAGACCGACGGACAGGGTTATGCTTGGGGGGAGAGAGACCGACGGACAGGGTTATGCTTGGGGGGAGAGAGACCGACGGACAGGGTTATGCTTGGGGGGAGAGAGACCGACGGACAGGGTTATGCTCGGGGGGGGAGAGAGACCGACGGACAGGGTTAGGTAACCAACACACAGAACACCATCAGACAGGTTAAGGACACAAACTCAATAATTCAGACCCAAGACACTTAAATGTGGTCTTCTCTCCCTGGTTCATCATGAATCATTACTGGCATCTTCCAACAAAAAAAAAAAACGTTTTCACAAAGCGTCCAACTTTCTGAGCATGATGTCAGTTTTCACAAAGCGTCCAACTTTCTGAGCATGATGTCAGTTTTCACAAAGCGTCCAACTTTCTGAGCACGATGTCAGTTTTCACAAAGCGTCCAACTTTCTGAGCACGATGTCAGTTTTCACAACGAAGTATAAAACACTTGGCAAAGCCAAGTCACCTGTTTACAGTAGAAATACAGTGCTGGCTGGAATGATTTCACTTTCATTTCTTACCAACTGTGTTATTAAGAAAGACTGAATTATCAAAGCAAAATGACAAACGTTTATCAGTGTAACGACCTAACGTTATAGCAGGTCCACTGGCCTAGCAATTCCTACAGTACACAGATATATTTCATTATGCACAGCACACTTCTGGTGTTATCTAGCTAGAACAATGCAAACCTAGATGTACAAGTGCAGCTAGCTAGTAGCTAGCTAGCTAGCCAGCCAGCAGCGTTTCGCTTACTTTAGTTGTTGTCTCTTGTTAACTTATTGCAAGCCTTAATCATTTCACACCATACATTTCATGTTAACTAAAGAGTAGAGATAGTTGAAGATTTCCACGGTAACGAGAAGATAGAAGAGGCTTTGACAGAAGCTAGATGGTCAACAATGATATCAGCTTGTTTACCTCAACTACGGAAAGCGAGTAGAGATCTGACTTCAACTACGGAAAGCGAGTAGAGATCTGACTTCAACTACGGAAAGCGAGTAGGAGTTCTGACTTCAACTACGGAAACCGAGTAGAGTTCTGACTTCAACTACGGAAAGCGAGTAGAGTTCTGACTTCAACTACGGAAAGTCAAAAATGACAAAACACATTTAGGAAAAATAAATTACCACTAATGTTTTCAACAACAACAAAAAATTAAACGTTGCTCGGATATTAGGAAACATGTATTTGGTAGGCACGACTATAATATGATGTTATCTAAGATCAATATTTCAATCCATAAAAATAAAAAAACGCAATTCATTAATTTAGAAACATTTCCAGCTGCGTCATATATCAGTTTTGAAAAACGCGTTTTTATCCGGACGCGTCTGCGAGGCTCCGTAGTCTGTTGGTTCAGGACAGAATCAGACACTGCAGAAATACAAGTCAAATTATTATTAAACAGCCGGATAGATAATAATCATAATCATGAGTCGATCGTACAATGACGAGTTACAATATTTGGACAAGATTGACAAAAACTGCTGGCGAATCAAGAAAGGTTTCGTCCCGAATATGCAGGTGATTAGTTTAAACTATAAGGAATGAATTAACTTTAACACATGTCCGTAGTTTACCAGCTTCAGACGTGGCTCGCTACTATCCAGCTTGACTCTGTTGTCTCTCTTGTCTTTTTGTATGTAGAGAAGGTGTAAGAGCATAGTACCTACATTAACTAGCTAACTAGCTAACCTAATGTGGCGTATGGGACTTGACAGCTGATACGCCACATTAGGTTAGCTAGTTAGCTAGTTAATGTAGTTACTATGCTCTTACACCTTCTCTACATACAAAAAGACAAGAGAAACAACAGAGTCAAGCTGGATAGTAGCAAGCCACGTATTATATAATATATATATATATATATATATAGTTAGTTTAATCATCAAATCCTTCCCGTTTCATTCCAGGTGGAAGGAGTGTTTTACGTCAACAGACAAGCCCACTCCTGTATTATAGTGTATATATATATATATATATATATATATATATATATATG
Organism: Salmo trutta; assembly: GCF_901001165.1. Taxonomy (NCBI): domain Eukaryota; kingdom Metazoa; phylum Chordata; class Actinopteri; order Salmoniformes; family Salmonidae; genus Salmo; species Salmo trutta. The sequence continues at coordinate 578,083 of NW_021822437.1, forward strand.
TGTGTATATATATATATATATATATATATATATATATATATATATATATATATATATATATATATATATATATATATATGTATATGTATGTATGTATGTATGTATGTATATGTGTGTATATATATATATATATATAGTTAGTTTAATCATCGTTTCATTCCAGGTGGAAGGAGTGTTTTACGTCAACGAGTCTCTGGAGAAGCTGATGTTTGAGGAGCTGCGTAACGCGTGTAAAGGAGGAGGTAAACAACAACAACAATAACAACAATAACATGATGATGCCGTATTAATAACAGACAAGCTCTCTCCTGTATTGTTCCCCCCCCCCCCCCCCCCCCTGATTTGACTGGTTTGGTTTGGTTGTGTTATTTTGTCGTCAGGTTTTGGTGGGTTTCTCCCTGTTGATTTGACTGATTTGGTTTTGTTGTGTTATTTTGTCGTCAGGTTTTGGTGGGTTTCTCCCTGTTGATTTGACTGATTTGGTTGTTATTTTGTCTTCAGGTTTTGGTGGGTTTCTCCCTGCCATGAAACAGATTGGAAACGTTGCTGCTCTGCCTGGAATAGTCCATGTAAGTGGAGAAGCGCTGGTCTGGATCAGGCCTTTAACACAAGTCAGCAGGAGATGAAGCTAACAACCGGTATCTAACGAGCTATAAACAGACATATTGACACTCTGTAATATCTGACAGGGGCTGTTTGCCCCCAGACATGTATTTAGCCTGGTCACGGACTACGACGCACTTAAACATGGAGATTCTCCAATGAGTTTGTTTGTCAGACCAGGATTACTCTTAACCTGTGTCCTCAAACCTCTCTCTCTCTTTCTTCTCTCTCTCCCCTCTCTGTCTCTCTCTCCCTCAGAGGTCCATCGGCCTGCCAGACTGCCACTCGGGGTATGGGTTTGCCATCGGAAACATGGCTGCCTTCGACATGAGTGACCCCAACGCTGTCGTATCCCCAGGTACAGAGGATCCACACAGTCCAACAGGCTGTCCTGTCTATCTCTGGTCTGGGTTTGACATTAACTGGTTGTGTGTGTGTGTGTGCTAGGTGGTGTGGGTTTTGACATTAACTCTGTGTGTGTGTGTGTGCTAGGTGGTGTGGGTTTTGACATTAAGTGTGGAGTGTGTGTGTGTGTGCTAGGTGGTGTGGGTTTTGACATTAAGTGTGTGTGTGTGTGTGTGTGTGTGTGCGCGTGCGTGCTAGGTGGTGTGGGTTTTGACATTAACTGTGGAGTGTGTGTGTGTGTGTACTAGGTGGTGTGGGGTTTGATATTAACTGTAGTGTGTGTGTGTGTGTGTGTGTGTACTAGGTGGTGTGGGGTTTGATATTAACTGTGGAGTGTGTGTGTGTGTGTTAGGTGGTGTGGGGTTTGATATTAACTGTGGAGTGTGTGTGTGTGTACTAGGTGGTGTGGGGTTTGATATTAACTGTGGTGTGTGTGTGTGTGTGTGTACTAGGTGGTGTGGGGTTTGATATTAACTGTGGTGTGTGTGTGTGTGTGTGTGTGTGTGTGTGTGTACTAGGTGGTGTGGGGTTTGATATTGACTGTGGAGTGTGTGTGTGTGTACTAGGTGGTGTGGGTTTTGACATTAACTGTGTGTGTGTGTGTGTGTGTGTGTGTGTGTGTGTGCTAGGTGGTGTGGGGTTTGATATTAACCGTGGAGTGTGTGTGTGTGTGTGTGTGTGTGTACTAGGTGGTGTGGGTTTTGACATTAACTGTGTGTGTGTGTGTGTGTGTGTGTGTGTGTGTACTAGGTGGTGTGGGGTTTGACATTAACTGTGTGTGTGTGTGTGTGTGTGTACTAGGTGGTGTGGGGTTTGATATTAACTGTGGAGTGTGTGTGTGTGTGTGTGTGTGTGTGTGTGTGTGTGTGTGTGTGTACTAGGTGGTGTGGGGTTTGATATTAACTGTGGAGTGTGTGTGTGTGTGTGTGTGTGTTAGGTGGTGTGGGGTTTGATATTAACTGTGGAGTGTGTGTGTGTGTGCTAGGTGGTGTGGGGTTTGATATTAACTGTGGAGTGTGTGTGTGTGTGCTAGGTGGTGTGGGGTTTGATATTAACTGTGGAGTGTGTGTGTGTACTAGGTGGTGTGGGGTTTGATATTAACTGTGGAGTGTGTGTGTGTACTAGGTGGTGTGGGGTTTGATATTAACTGTGGAGTGTGTGTGTGTACTAGGTGGTGTGGGGTTTGATATTAACTGTGGAGTGCGTCTACTGAGGACCAACCTAGACGAGGGAGACGTCCAGCCAGTCAAGGAGCAGCTGGCTCAGGCCCTGTTCGACCACATCCCCGTCGGAGTCGGGTCCAAGGGAGTCATCCCTATGACCGCCAAGTAAGCAGGCACCACTACACCACTACCCAGCAGGCACCACTACACCAATACCCTGCAGGCACCACTACACCAATACCCTGCTGTCTGCAGGCACCACTACACCACTACACCAATACCCTGCAGGCACCACTACACCAATACCCTGCCGTCTGCAGGCACCACTACACCAATACCCTGCCGTCTGCAGGCACCACTACACCAATACCCTGCCGTCTGTAGGCACCACTACACCAATACCCTGCCGTCTGCAGGCACCACTACACCAATACCCTGCCGTCTGCAGGCACCACTACACCAATACCCTGCTGTCTGCGGGCACCACTACACCAATACCCTGCCGTCTGCAGGCACCACTACACCAATACCCTGCTGTCTGCGGGCACCACTACACCAACACCCTGCTGTCTGTAGGCACCACTACACCAATACCCTGCCGTCTGCAGGCACCACTACACCAATACCCTGCCGTCTGTAGGCACCACTACACCAATACCCTGCCGTCTGCAGGCACCACTACACCAATACCCTGCCGTCTGCAGGCACCACTACACCAATACCCTGCTGTCTGCGGGCACCACTACACCAATACCCTGCCGTCTGCAGGCACCACTACACCAATACCCTGCCGTCTGCAGGCACCACTACACCAATACCCTGCTGTCTGCAGGCACCACTACACCAATACCCTGCTGTCTGCAGGCACCACTACACCAATACCCTGCTGTCTGCAGGCACCACTACACCACTACCCAGCTGTCTGCAGGCACCACTACACCAATACCCTGCTGTCTGCAGGCACCACTACACCAATACCCTGCTGTCTGCGGGCACCACTACACCAATACCCTGCTGTCTGCAGGCACCACTACACCAATACCCTGCCGTCTGCAGGCACCACTACACCAATACCCTGCCGTCTGCAGGCACCACTACACCAATACCCTGCTGTCTGCAGGCACCACTACACCAACACCCTGCTGTCTGCAGGCACCACTACACCAATACCCTGCCGTCTGCAGGCACCACTACACCAATACCCTGCCGTCTGCAGGCACCACTACACCAATACCCTGCCGTCTGCAGGCACCACTACCCTGCTGTCTGCAGGCACCACTACACCACTACCCTGCTGTCTGCAGGCACCACTACACCAATACCCTGCAGGCACCACTACCCTGCTGTCTGCAGGCACCACTACACCACTACCCTGCTGTCAGCAGGCACCACTACACCAATACCCTGCTGTCTGCGGGCACCAATACAACATTAACCCAATCCCTTTGGATAGAGCAGGGTTAAGGTTAGGGCCTTCGGAAAGTATTCAGACCCCTTTGACTTTACACATTTTGTTACGTTACAGCCTTATTCTACACACAATACTCCATAATGACCTGTTACAGGGATCTAGAGGAGGCTCTAGAGATGGGAGGGGACTGGTCCCATCTCTAGAGACTGATAACCTGGTGTCTGTTACAGGGATCTAGAGGAGGCTCTAGAGATGGGAGGGGACTGGTCCCATCTCTAGAGACTGATAACCTGGTGTCTGTTACAGGGATCTAGAGGAGGCTCTAGAGATGGGAGGGGACTGGTCCCATCTCTAGAGACTGATAACCTGGTGTCTGTTACAGGGATCTAGAGGAGGCTCTAGAGATGGGAGGGGACTGGTCCCATCTCTAGAGACTGATAACCTGGTGTCTGTTACAGGGATCTAGAGGAGGCTCTAGAGATGGGAGGGGACTGGTCCCATCTCTAGAGACTGATAACCTGGTGTCTGTTACAGGGATCTAGAGGAGGCTCTAGAGATGGGAGGGGACTGGTCCCATCTCTAGAGACTGATAACCTGGTGTCTGTTACAGGGATCTAGAGGAGGCTCTAGAGATGGGAGGGGACTGGTCCCATCTCTAGAGACTGATAACCTGGTGTCTGTTACAGGGATCTAGAGGAGGCTCTAGAGATGGGAGGGGACTGGTCCCATCTCTAGAGACTGATAACCTGGTGTCTGTTACAGGGATCTAGAGGAGGCTCTAGAGATGGGAGGGGACTGGTCCCATCTCTAGAGACTGATAACCTGGTGTCTGTTACAGGGATCTAGAGGAGGCTCTAGAGATGGGAGGGGACTGGTCCCATCTCTAGAGACTGATAACCTGGTGTCTGTTACAGGGATCTAGAGGAGGCTCTAGAGATGGGAGGGGACTGGTCCCATCTCTAGAGACTGATAACCTGGTGTCTGTTACAGGGATCTAGAGGAGGCTCTAGAGATGGGAGGGGACTGGTCCCATCTCTAGAGACTGATAACCTGGTGTCTGTTACAGGGATCTAGAGGAGGCTCTAGAGATGGGAGGGGACTGGTCCCATTCTCTAGAGACTGATAACCTGGTGTCTGTTACAGGGATCTAGAGGAGGCTCTAGAGATGGGAGGGGACTGGTCCCATCTCTAGAGACTGATAACCTGGTGTCTGTTACAGGGATCTAGAGGAGGCTCTAGAGATGGGAGGGGACTGGTCCCATCTCTAGAGACTGATAACCTGGTGTCTGTTACAGGGATCTAGAGGAGGCTCTAGAGATGGGAGGGGACTGGTCCCATCTCTAGAGACTGATAACCTGGTGTCTGTTACAGGGATCTAGAGGAGGCTCTAGAGATGGGAGGGGACTGGTCCCATCTCTAGAGACTGATAACCTGGTGTCTGTTACAGGGATCTAGAGGAGGCTCTAGAGATGGGAGGGGACTGGTCCCATCTCTAGAGACTGATAACCTGGTGTCTGTTACAGGGATCTAGAGGAGGCTCTAGAGATGGGAGGGGACTGGTCCCATCTCTAGAGACTGATAACCTGGTGTCTGTTACAGGGATCTAGAGGAGGCTCTAGAGATGGGAGGGGACTGGTCCCATCTCTAGAGACTGATAACCTGGTGTCTGTTACAGGGATCTAGAGGAGGCTCTAGAGATGGGAGGGGACTGGTCCCTGAGAGAAGGCTGTCTAGAGACTGATAACCTGGTGTCTGTTACAGGGATCTAGAGGAGGCTCTAGAGATGGGAGTGGACTGGTCCCTGAGAGAAGGCTATGCCTGGGCAGAAGACAAGGAGCACTGTGAGGAGTACGGCAGGATGCTGCAGGCCGACCCCAACAAGGTCTCCTCCAAGGCCAAGAAGAGAGGCCTGCCTCAGGTAACACCACTCCCTAACCTATAATGACCTATCCTTACTCCATTCTATGGTATTGAACCAGCTCGGCACTCTGGGGGGACAGGAAACCACTACACTGAGATCTATAATGACCCAATCTATGGTATTGTTCCTGCTGGGGACAGGAAACCACTACACTGAGATCTATAATGACCCAATCTATGGTATTGTTCCTGCTGGGGACAGGAAACCACTACACTGAGATCTATAATGACCCAATCTATGGTATTGTTCCTGCTGGGGACAGGAAACCACTACACTGAGATCTATAATGACCCAATCTATGGTATTGTTCCTGCTGGGGACAGGAAACCACTACACTGAGATCTATAATGGCCCAGTCTATGGTATTGTTCTAGCTGGGGGGGGGGGGGGGGACAGGAAACCACTACACTGAGATCTATAATGGCCCAGTCTATGGTATTGTTCCTGCTGGGGACAGGAAACCACTACACTGAGATCTATAATGACCCAATCTATGGTATTGTTCCTGCTGGGGACAGGAAACCACTACACTGAGATCTATAATGGCCCAGTCTATGGTATTGTTCTAGGTCGGCACTCTGGGGGCAGGAAACCACTACGCTGAGATCTATAATGACCTATCCTTATTCTATTCTATGGTATTGTTCTAGCTCGGCACTCTGGGGGCAGGAAACCACTACGCTGAGATCTATAATGACCTATCCTTATTCTATTCTATGGTATTGTACCAGCTCGGCACTCTGGGAGCAGGAAACCACTACGCTGAGATCCAGGTGGTGGATGAGATCTATAATGACTATGCTGCGAAGAAGATGGGCATCGACCACAAGGGCCAGGTGTGTGTGATGATCCACAGTGGCAGCAGAGGGCTGGGTCACCAGGTAGCGACAGGTAGGACTGCTCTCTCTAACCATGTTGGAAATATGCTTTTTTTTCTGTTTTTGTTTCCGTTTTTAAAGAATTGTCTGTGACGTGGTCACTTGTCTGTGTTGCTGCACGGTGTATTGCTTCTTATCTTGGTCAGGTTGTTGTAAATGATTAGTGTTTTCAATGACTTACCTGGTTAAATAAAAAAGGTACAAATATACATAGGGGGGGGGGAAAGAATGATTGATCCGTTTTATAATAAGGCTACGTTACAGCCTTATTCTTAAATGGATGAAATAAATACACATTATCAATCTACATACTACCCCATAAGTGAAAATCATGTATTAGAAGTTTTGGCAAATTTATTACAAACAAAAAATCGATACTTTACATAAGTATTCAGACTCGTTGCTATGAGCTCAGGTGTGTCCTGTTTCCATCCTTGATGTTTCTACAATTTGATTGTAGATCCACCTTTCATAAATTAATTTGATTGGACATGATTTGGAAAGGCACACACCTGTCTATATAAGGTCCCACAGTTGACAGTTCATGTCAGAGCAAAAACCAAGCCATGAGGTTGAAGAAATTGTCTGTAGAGCTCCGAGACAGGATTGTGTCGAGGCACAGATCTGGGGAAGGGTACCAAAACATTGTAGGCCCCCAAGAACACAGTGGCCTCCATCTTTCTTAAATGGAAGAAGTTTGGAACCACCAAGACTCTTCCTAGAGCTGGCCGCCCGGCCAAACTGAGCAATCTGGGGAGAAGGGCCTTGGTCAGGGAGGTGACCAAGAACCAGATGGTCACTCTGACAGAGCTCCAGAGATCCTCTGTGGAGATGGGAGAACCTTCCAGAAGGACAACCATCTCTGCAGCACTACACTAATCAGCCGTTTATGGTAGAGCGGCCAGACGGAAGCCACTCCTCAGTAAAAAGCACATGACAGCCCGCTTGGAGTTTGCTAAAAGGAATCTCAGACCATGAGAAACAAGATTCTCTGGTCTCATGAAACCAAGATTGGCCTGAATGCCAAGCGTCACGTCTGGAGGAAATCTGGTACCTGAAACCTAGGGATGTTTTTCAGATGCAGGGACTGGGAGACTAGTCAGGATCGAGCGAAGATGAATGGAGTAAAGTACAGAAAGATCCTTGATGAAAACCTGCTCCAAGAGCGTTCAGGACCTCAGACAGAGGGCGAAGGTTCACCTTCCAACAGGACAACGATCCTAAACACACAGCCAAGACAACGCAGAAGTGTGGCTTTGGGACAAGTCTCTGAATGGCCCAGCAGGAGCCCGGACTTGAACCCGATCCAACATCTCTGGAAATACCTGAAAATAGCTGTGCAGCGACTCTCCCCATCCAACCTGACAGAGCTTGAGAGGATCTGCAGAGAAGAATGGGAGAAACTCCCCAAATACAGGTGTGCCAAGCTTGTAGTGTCATACCTGTCGCGAACCGGCTCGGAATTCGTAACAAAAAGGGAGACAACGGGGCGATAAGGAATAACAAAATATATTTATTAACTGAAGTAAACTAAATACAATTAACAATAGTGTGTGTGTGTGTAGTCAGTAATCCGTAGTGTGAGTGAGTGGTTGTGTGCATAAATGTGATAATGAGGGATGTTGAAAGGTACCAACGTAAACAAACAAAATGGCCACTACCAAAATCTATCAGTGTGTCTGCATGGAGAGAGTCTCCTCGATGAATAGGGAAGTGGTGGATTTATCCTGGGACACACCCGGAGCCCAGGTGTGTCCTGTATCGCTGACGACGCTCCCAGCTCCGCCCCCCGACCATCCTAATAAGGAAAACGAGAGCAAAGAGAAAGAAGACGGCAGACAGAGTGGGAGGGGCGTCAGGCGGAGTGGGAGGGGCGTCAGGCGGAGTGGGAGGGGCGTCGGGCGGAGTGGGAGGGGCGTCGGGCGGAGTGGGAGGGGCGTCAGGCGGAGTGGGAGGGGCGTCAGGCGGAGTGGGAGGGGCGTCAGGCGGAGTGGGAGGGGCGTCAGGCGGAGTGGGAGGGGCGTCAGGCGGAGTGGGAGGGGCGTCAGGCGGAGTGGGAGGGGCGTCACAGACCCAAGAAGACTCGAGGCTGTAATCGCTGCCAAAGGTGCTTCAACAAAGTACTGAGTTAAAGAGTCTGAATAGTTATGTAAATGTTATTTCTGTTTCTTATTTTTTTTATAAATTAGCAAAAAAAAAACGTTTTACTTCATCATTATGGGGCATTGTGTGCAGATTGATGAGGGGGGGACAATTTAATCAATTTTAGAATAAGGCTGTAACGTAACAAAATGTGGAATAAGTCAAGGGGTCGGAATACTTCCTGACGGCACTGAAGGAAAAACTTTTGAATGATTTGGGGTCTTAACTTTTAACTGGTACTGTAATATATTCTGGTAGATGCCCTGGTTGCCATGGAGAAGGCGATGAAGCGAGACAAGATCCAGGTGAACGATCGCCAGCTGGCTTGCGCCCGTATCTTTTCGGAGGAGGGACAGGACTACCTGAAAGGAATGGCCGCCGCCGGAAACTATGCCTGGGTCAACCGTTCCTCTATGACCTTCCTCACGCGACAGGTAACTGACCCCACCTGAGACGGGTAACTGACCCCACCTGAGACGGGTAACTGACCCCACCTGAGACGGGTAACTGACCCCACCTGAGACGGGTAACTGACCCCACCTGAGACGGGTAACTGACCCCACCTGAGACGGGTAACTGACCCCACCTGAGACGGGTAACTGACCCCACCTGAGACGGGTAAGTGACCCCACCTGAGACGGGTAACTGACCCCACCTGAGACGGGTAACTGACCCCACCTGAGACGGGTAACTGACCCCACCTGAGACGGGTAACTGACCCCACCTGAGACGGGTAACTGACCCCACCTGAGACAAGTAGCTGACCCCACCTGAGACAGGTAACTGACCCTGGCTGACCCCACCCGAGACAGGTAACTGACCCCACCCGAGACGGGTAACTGGCCGACCCCACCCGAGACGGGTGGCTGGCCGACCCCACCCGAGGCGGGTGGCTGGCCGACCCCACCCGAGGCGGGCGGCTGGCCGACCCCACCCGAGGCGGGCGGCTGGCCGACCCCACCCGAGGCGGGCGGCTGGCCGACCCCACCCGAGGCGGGCGGCTGGCTGACCCCACCCGAGGCGGGTGGCTAGTCCGAGTCGCCGGTTTCCCTCAGTGTGACTCCTCCGTTTCCCCCTCAGTGTGACTCCTCCGTTTCCCCCTCAGTGTGACTCCTCCGTTTCCCCCTCAGTGTGACTCCTCCGTTTCCCCCTCAGTGTGACTCCTCCGTTTCCCCCTCAGTGTGACTCCTCCGTTTCCCCCTCAGTGTGACTCCTCCGTGTCTCTGTCTCCTCCAGGCGTTTGCCAAGGTGTTCACCACCACTCCTGATGACCTGGACATGCATGTGATCTATGACGTGTCTCATAACATCGCCAAGGTGGAGGAACACATGGTAGATGGGAAAACAGAAGACTCTGCTGCTGCACCGCAAGGGGTCCACCCGGGCCTTCCCCCCACACCACCCGCTCATCCCTGTAGACTACCAGGTACACCACCCCCCCTCATCCCTGTAGACTACCAGGTACACCACCCGCTCATCCCTGTAGACTACCAGGTACACCACCCCCCCTCATCCCTGTAGACTACCAGGTACACCACCCCCCCTCATCCCTGTAGACTACCAGGTACTCATCCCTGTAGACTACCAGGTACACCACCCCCCCTCATCCCTGTAGACTACCAGGTACCCCCCCCTCATCCCTGTAGACTACCAGGTACCCCCCCTCATCCCTGTAGACTACCAGGTACTCCCCCTCATCCCTGTAGACTACCAGGTACCCCCCCCTCATCCCTGTAGACTACCAGGTACCCCCCCTCATCCCTGTAGACTACCAGGTACCCCCCCCTCATCCCTGTAGACTACCAGGTACCCCCCCCCTCATCCCTGTAGACTACCAGGTACCCCCCCCCCTCATCCCTGTAGACTACCAGGTACCCCCCCCCTCATCCCTGTAGACTACCAGGTACCCCCCCCTTCATCCCTGTAGACTACCAGGTACCCCCCCCCCTCATCCCTGTAGACTACCAGGTACCCCCCCCCTCATCCCTGTAGACTACCAGGTACCCCCCCCCTCATCCCTGTAGACTACCAGGTACCCCCCCCTCATCCCTGTAGACTACCAGGTACCCCCCCTCATCCCTGTAGACTACCAGGTACCCCCCCTCATCCCTGTAGACTACCAGGTACCCCCCCCATCCCTGTAGACTACCAGGTACCCTCCCCCCCTCATCCCTGTAGACTACCAGGTACCCCCCCCCCTCATCCCTGTAGACTACCAGGTACCCCCCCCCATCCCTGTAGACTACCAGGTACCTCCCCCCTCATCCCTGTAGACTACCAGGTACCCCCCCCATCCCTGTAGACTACCAGGTACCCCCCTCTCATCCCTGTAGACTACCAGGTACCCCCCTCTCATCCCTGTAGACTACCAGGTACCCCCCCTCTCATCCCTGTAGACTACCAGGTACCCCCCCCCCCCCCCCCCCCTCATCCCTGTAGACTACCAGGTACCCCCCCATCCCTGGAGACTACCAGGTACCCCCCCCTCAACATCAATACATAATATTATAGTTAACCTTAATCCATATGTGTTTCTGGCTCTGGCCAATCTGGCAGCCCTATCTGGCAGCCCTAAAGTAGTGCCCTATATAGGGAGGGCATTGGGTGCCATTTTGATGCGGAGACAATGTTTTTAAAACGCTTCCTGTTTCTGGTCCAATCAGCTGACAGGCCAGCCGGTGTTGATCGGGGGCACGATGGGCACCTGCAGTTACGTCCTGACGGGCACAGAGCAGGGCATGACGGAGACCTTCGGCACCACCTGCCACGGAGCGGTAAGGCTTTACTGCACCTCTCTGTCGCTTTACTGCACCTCTGTCGCTTTACTGCACCTCTCTGTCGCTTTACTGCACCTCTGTCGCTTTACTGCGCCTCTCTGTCGCTTTACTGCGCCTCCCCTCTGTCGCTTTACTGCGCCTCCCCTCTGTCGCTTTACTGCGCCTCCCCTCTGTCGCTTTACTGCGCCTCCCCTCTGTCGCTTTACTGCGCCTCCCCTCTGTCGCTTTACTGCGCCTCCTCTCTGTCGCTTTACTCCGCCTCCTCTCTGTCGCTTTACCCCGCCTCCTCTCTGTCGCTTTACCCCGCCTCCTCTGTCTGTGTTCCTGGCTACATCACTGTTGTAACTTGATAAGGAATGTCCATATTATAACAAGTAGTGAGGATCGACTGCATCCATCCGTTCATCATCAAGAACATGTTCCCTGTTAGTTCCAGAGTAACTCCATGTTTTATCTGTTACTCAACATTGAACTCCTGTCTGCAGGGTCGGGCTCTGTCTCGGGCCAAATCCCGCAGGAACATCGACTTCCAGGACGTGTTGGATAAGCTGGCAGACCAGGGTATCGCCATCAGGGTGGCTTCGCCCAAACTAGTCATGGAAGAGGTAGGCTTCGCTTCGCCCAAACTAGTCATGGAAGGGGTAGGCTTCGCTTCGCCCAAACTGGTCATGGAAGAGGTAGGCTTCGCTTCGCCCACACTGGTCATGGAAGAGGTAGGCTTCGCTTCGCCCAAACTGGTCATGGAAGAGGTAGGCTTCGCTTCTCCCAAGCTGGTCATGGAAGGGGTAGGCTTCGCCCAAACTGGTCATGGAAGGGGTAGGCTTCGCTTCTCCCAAACTAGTCATGGAAGGGGTAGGCTTCGCTTCTCCCAAACTAGTCATGGAAGGGGTAGGCTTCGCTTCTCCCAAGCTGGTCATGGAAGGGGTAGGCTTCGCCCAAACTGGTCATGGAAGAGGTAGGCTTCGCTTCGCCCAAACTGGTCATGGAAGAGGTAGGCTTCGCTTCGCCCACACTGGTCACGGAAGGGGTAGGCTTCGCCCAAACTGGTCATGGAAGGGGTAGGCTTGGCTTCGCCCAAGCTGGTCACGCTACAGTGGGGTGGGTCATGGCTACAATGTTATAAAGGCTAACAGTATTTTCTTACCATTTCTAGGCTCCAGAGTCGTACAAGAACGTGTGTGATGTCGTCAACACGTGTCACGATGCCGGAATCAGCAAGAAAGCCATCAAACTACGACCCATCGCGGTGATCAAGGGTTAAGGCCGCACCCCTCTGCTAGTGACAGTAAAGGCCGTGTCACTCCATCCAAGGAGCCAATCACCAGGCAGAGAGCTGGCAGAGGAGCCAATGGAGAAGTGTCTGACTGCGAGTGAGCGTGTCCGTCTTCATAAAGACTTGACAAGGGATCGGTTTCCTCAGCTCCGCTTCCTGCTTCCTGACCAGTATGATTTTTGTGACATGGGGTGGTGATTTGGCCGTTTGAGTGATCAATGAAATTAAGACAGGATGGGCTCTTTAAATATTGGTAGGGTGAAATTGTCTTGTGTTTACTTTTCGTTCATCGCAAATCACTGTGGAATATCACCTTGAGATTCAGGTTAACCACAGATAATAAAATACAAGAGAAGAGATTTATGTATCTGCATTTAATGCCTGGTAGTCACTTTTTGTTCCAACATCTGTAGAAAATAAACAACACTAAAGCTTCATGTTGTGAGAGGAACTGCATTCTGGTCAGAGAATCATCTTCCTCACTACCGCCGTCACCCATTGGTAGGAGAAACCCTGATTGGTGTCTTGGATTAGTAAACACTCTATTGGTTCATCAAAAACATAAATCAACATGAAGACAGCTCAATACAGGATGAACAAATTACCTCAACTGGCATAAATATCTCTTAAATGTGCAGTGTTTTCTCCAGTCTGCCAAACATTTGATGGGTGGTTTCTCCCCACAGCCGGTCCTGGTTCTGGGTGGCCTTTGGTCTCTCGCCGGTCCTGGTTGATCAGTTCTGTTTTTCCAACACCACATTAGATCCAGTCTGGATCACATTTATGTAAATATCCATTAGTCTGGTTTGGAGGTAAGCTGTCTAGGATCATATCTGAATACCCATTAGTCTGGTCTGGAGGTCAGCTGTCTAGGATCATATCTGAATATCCATTAGTCTGGTCTGGAGGTCAGCTGTCTAGGATCATATCTGAATATCCATTAGTCTGGTCTGGAGGTAAGCTGTCTGGGATCATATCTGAATATCCATTAGTCTGGTCTGGAGGTAAGCTGTCTGGGATCATATCTGAATATCCATTAGTCTGGTCTGGAGGTAAGCTGTCTGGGATATCCATTAGTCTGACCATAACTCAACACTTCAACACTACGGTAGAACATAACTCAGGAGCAACGACACGGAACATGTTGGTCCCTGGGAGGAGATGAAATAAAAGATCCCAGAAATGTTCCATACAAGCAAAATGTTTACGTCCCTTTTTAGTGAACATTTCTCCTTGATAATCCATCCACCTGACTAAACAGCATGAACATTACACAGGTGCACCTTGTGCTGGGGACAAAAGGCCACTAAAACATTCAGTTTTGTCAACACAACGGCCACAGAGGTCTCAAGTTGAGGGAGCGTGCAGTTGGCACCCTGACTGCAGGAATGTCCACCAGATTGTGAATTTGGGAGACCGTCCAACCGGCCTCAACTGCAGACCAGGTGAAACCACGCCAGCCCAGGTCCTCCACATCCGGTTTCTTCACCTGCGGGATCGCCAGAGGGAGGGTGCTGAGGAGTATTTCTGTCTGTAATGAAGCCCTTCTGTGGGGGGAAAAACTCATTCTGATTGGCTGGGCCTGGCACCTAAGTGGGTACCCTCCCATGGCCGGGGCCCAGTCTTGTGAAATCCATAGATTAGGGCTTAATAACTATTTCAATGGACTGATTTCCTTAAATGAACTGTAACTCAGTTAAAATCATTGACATTGTTTTTGTTCAGTATGTATTTAAACAGGCAGGTTTTGCATTATCACATTCGTCAAGCTGAATGGTCAGTAATAGTTGGGTATAAAATACCGTTGTCTGGTTTAAAGTCAGTTCATAAATGGATCATGTTTCTCAAGCCTTTATCTTATAACCGACTAAACTTTAATATTAGATCTTTTCAGAAAAGGTCAAAACAAAAACACTAAACAATGAAACTAATTTATTTACATCCAAACATATTTCCTTCTTTAAAAAAAAACAAAAAAAAAACATATTTACATTTTGATCCACTTGTAAAGTCCTTAATTCCTTCTGAAAGTGACGGTGTTGTAACGAACACCGAGGTAAACACTTCGCACGTCTGTCTGCTCCAGATTTCTCCAGTTGAAGGTGCAGTGGATGACTTCGCTCAGTCACAAAATGGCCGCCCTCCATCTCCCCCCTATTCCCCATATAGTGTTGACCAGGGCCCTGTAGTGGACCTTCTGTTAAGCCCCACCCCCACCGAGATACAGTTCCTGACATGTGATCTAAACATCAGAGAACAAAACAGACGTTTGTTAAACCAGGTCCTGTTCTTCTGAGGGGGACTGAGGAGAACCGTGTTCACAAAGCTCATCTGATCTGAGGGGAGAGGAGAACCGTGTTCACAAAGCTCATCTGATTGAGGGAGAGGAGAACCGTGTTCACAAAGCTCATCTGATCTGAGGGGAGAGGAGAACCGTGTTCACAAAGCTCATCTGATCTGAGGGGAGAGGAGAACCGTGTTCACAAAGCTCATCTGATCTGAGGAGAACCGTGTTCACAAAGCTCATCTGATCTGAGGAGAACCGTGTTCACAAAGCTCATCTGATCTGAGGAGAACCGTGTTCACAAAAGCTCATCTGATCTGAGGAGAACCGTGTTCACAAAGCTCATCTGATCTGAGGGGAGAGGAGAACCGTGTTTCACAAAGCTCATCTGATCTGAGGAGAACCGTGTTCACAAAGCTCATCTGATCTGAGGAGAAACCGTGTTCACAAAGCTCATCTGATCTGAGGAGAACCGTGTTCACAAAGCTCATCTGATCTGAGGAGAACCGTGTTCACAAAGCTCATCTGATCTGAGGAGAACCGTGTTCACAAAGCTCATCTGATCTGAGGGGAAGAGGAGAACCGTGTTCACAAAGCTCATCGGATCTGAGGGGAGAGGAGAACCGTGTTCACAAAGCTCATCTGATCTGAGGGGAAGAGGAGAACCGTGTTCACAAAGCTCATTACTGATCTGAGGGGAGAGGAGAACCGTGTTCACAAAGGCTCATCTGATCTGAGGAGAACCGTGTTCACAAAGCTCATCTGATCTGGAGGAGAACCGTGTTCACAAAGCTCATCTGATCTGAGGGGAGAGGAGAACCGTGTTCACACAAAGCTCATCTGATCTGAGGAGAACCGTGTTCACAAGCTCATCTGATCTGAGGGGAGAGGAGAAAACCGTGTTCACAAAGCTCATCTGATCTGAGGAGAACCGTGTTCACAAAGCTCATCTGATCTGAGGAGAACCGTGTTCACAAAGCTCATCTGATCTGAGGAGAACCGTGTTCACAAAGCTCATCTGATCTGAGGGGAGAGGAGAACCGTGTTCACAAAGCTCATCTGATCTGAGGGGAGAGGAGAACCGTGTTCACAAAGCTGATCTGATCTGAGGGGAGAGGAGAACCGTGTTCACAAAGCTCATCTGATCTGAGGGGAGAGGAGAACCGTGTTCACAAAGCTCATCTGATCTGAGGGGAGAGGAGAACCGTGTTCACAAAGCTCATCTGATCTGAGGGGAGAGGAGAACCGTGTTCACAAAGCTCATCTGATCTGAGGAGAACCGTGTTCACAAAGCTCATCTGATCTGAGGGGAGAGGAGAACCGTGTTCACAAAGCTCATCTGATCTGAGGGGAGAGGAGAACCGTGTTCCAAAGCTCATCTGATCTGAGGAGAACCGTGTTCACAAAGCTCAATCTGATCTGAGGAGAACCGTGTTCACAAAGCTCATCTGATCTGAGGAGAACCGTGTTCACAAAGCTCATCTGATCTGAGGGGAGAGGAGAACCGTGTTCACAAAGCTCATCTGATCTGAGGGAGAGGAGAACCGTGTTCACAAAGCTCATCTGATCTGAGGGGAGAGGAGAACGTGTTCACAAAGCTCATCTGATCTGAGGGGAGAGGAGAACCGTGTTCACAAAGCTCATCTGATCTGAGGAGAACCGTGTTCACAAAGCTCATCTGATCTGAGGAGAAACCGTGTTCACAAAGCTCATCTGATCTGAGGGGAGAGGAAGAACCGTGTTCACAAAGCTCATCTGATCTGAGGAGAACCGTGTTCACAAAGCTCATCTGATCTGAGGGGAGAGGAGAACCGTGTTCACAAAGCTCATCTGATCTGAGGAGAACCGTGTTCACAAAGCTCATCTGATCTGAGGAGAACCGTGTTCACAAAGCTCATCTGATCTGAGGAGAACCGTGTTCACAAAGCTCATCTGATCTGAGGGGAGAGGAGAACCGTGTTCAAAAAGCTCATCTGATCTGAGGGGAGAGGAGAACCCGTGTTCACAAAGCTGATCTGATCTGAGGGGAGAGGAGAACCGTGTCACAAAGCTCATCTGATCTGAGGGGAGAGGAGAACCGTGTTCACAAAGCTCATCTGATCTGAGGGGAGGAGGAGAACCGTGTTCACAAAGCTCATCTGATCTGAGGGGGAGAGGAGAACCGTGTTCACAAAGCTCATCTGATCTGAGGGGAGAGGAGAACCGTGTTCACAAAGCTCATCTGATCTGAGGGGAGAGGAGGACCGTGTTCACAAAGCTCATCTGATCTGAGGAGAACCGTGTTCACAAAGCTCATCTGATCTGAGGAGAACCGTGTTCACAAAGCTCATCTGATCTGAGGAGAACCGTGTTCAAAGCTCATCTGATCTGAGGAGAACCGTGTTCACAAAGCTCATCTGATCTGAGGAGAACCGTGTTCACAAAGCTCATCTATCTGATCTGAGAGGAGAACCGTGTTCACAAAGCTCATCTGATCTGAGGGGAGGAGAACCGTGTTCACAAAGCTCATATGATCTGAGGGGAGAGAGACCGTGTTCACAAAGCTCATATGATCTGAGGGGAGAGGAGAAAAACCGTGTTCACAAAGCTCATCTGATCTGAGGGGAGAGGAGAACCGTGTTCACAAAGCTCATCTGATCTGAGGGAGAGAACCGTGTTCACAAAGCTCATCTGATCTGAGGGAGAGGAGACCGTGTTCACAAAGCTCATCTGATCTGAGGAGATGAGAACCGTGTTCACAAAGCTCATCTGATCTGAGGAGAACCGTGTTCACAAAGCTCATCTGATCTGAGGGAGAGGAGACCGTGTTCACAAAGCTCATCTGATCTGAGGGGAGAGGAGAACCGTGTTCACAAAAAGCTGCATCTGATCTGAGGGGAGAGGAGAACCGTTTTCACAAAGCTCAATCTGATCTGAGGGGAGAGGAGAACCGTGTTCACAAAGCTCATCTGATCTGAGGGGAGAGGAGAACCGTGGTTCACAAAGCTCATCTGATCTGAGGGGAGAGGAGAACCGTGTTCACAAAGCTCATCTGATCTGAGGGGAGAGGAGAACCGTGTTCACAAAGCTCATCTGATCTGAGGGGAGAGGAGGACCGTGGTCACAAAGCTCCTGATCTGAGGGGAGAGGAGAACCGTGTTCACAAAGCTCATCTGATCTGAGGAGAACCGTGTTCACAAAGCTCATCTGATCTGAGGAGAACCGTGTTCACAAAGCTCATCTGATCTGAGGAGAACCGTGTTCACAAAGCTCATCTGATCTGAGGAGAACCGTGTTCACAAAGCTCATCTGATCTGAGGAGAACCGTGTTCACAAAGCTCATCTGATCTGAGGGGAGAGGAGAACCGTGTTCACAAAGCTCATCTGATCTGAGGAGAGAGGAGAACCGTGTTCACAAAGCTCATCTGATCTGAGGAGAACCGTGTTCACAAAGCTCATCTGATCTGAGGGGAGAGGAGAACCGTGTTCACAAAGCTCATCTGATCTGAGGGGAGAGGAGAACCGTGTTCACAAAGCTCATCTGATCTGAGGAGAACCGTGTTCACAAAGCTCATCTGATCTGAGGAGAACCGTGTTCACAAAGCTCATCTGATCTGAGGGGAGAGGAGAACCGTGTTCACAAAGCTCATCTGATCTGAGGGGAGAGGAGAACCGTGTTCACAAAGCTCATCTGATCTGAGGGGAGAGGAGAACCGTGTTCACAAAGCTCATCTGATCTGAGGGGAGAGGAGAACCGTGTTCACAAAGCTCATCTGATCTGAGGGGAGAGGAGGACCGTGTTCACAAAGCTCATCTGATCTGAGGGGAGAGGAGAAACCGTGTTCACAAAGCTCATCTGATCTGAGGAGAACCGTGTTCACAAAGCTCATCTGATCTGAGGAGAACCGTGTTCACAAAGCTCATCTGATCTGAGGAGAACCGTGTTCACAAAGCTCATCTGATCTGAGGAGAACCGTGTTCACAAAGCTCATCTGATCTGAGGGGAGAGGAGAACCGTGTTCACAAAGCTCATCTGATCTGAGGGGGAGAGGAGAACCGTGTTCACAAAGCTCAATCTGATCTGAGGAAGAACCGTGTTCACAAAGCTCATCTGATCTGAGGGGAGAGGAGAACCGTGTTCACAAAGCTGATCTGATCTGAGGGGAGAGGAGAACCGTGTTCACAAAGCTCATCTGATCTGAGGGGAGAGGAGAACCGTGTTCACAAAGCTCATCTGATCTGAGGGGAGAGGAGAACCGTGTTTCACAAAGCTCATCTGATCTGAGGGGAGAGGAGAACCGTGTTCACAAAGCTCATCTGATCTGAGGGGAGAGGAGAACCGTGTTCACAAAGCTCATCTGATCTGAGGAGAAACCGTGTTCACAAAGCTCATCTGATCTGAGGAGAACCGTGTTCACAAAGCTCATCTGATCTGAGGAGAACCGTGTTCACAAAGCTCATCTGATCTGAGGAGACCGTGTTCACAAAGCTCATCTGATCTGAGGAGAACCGTGTTCACAAAGCTCATCTGATCTGAGGGGAGAGGAGAACCGTGTTCACAAAGCTCATCTGATCTGAGGAGAACCGTGTTCACAAAGCTCATCTGATCTGAGGAGAACCGTGTTCACAAAGCTCATCTGATCTGAGGGAAACCGTGTTCACAAAGCTCATCTGATCTGAGGAGAACCGTGTTCACAAAGCTCATCTGATCTGAGGAGAACCGTGTTCACAAAGCTCATCTGATCTGAGGAGAACCGTGTTCACAAAGCTCATCTGATCTGAGGAGAACCGTGTTCACAAAGCTCATCTGATCTGAGGAGAACCGTGTTCACAAAGCTCATCTGATCTGAGGGAGAGGAGACCGTGTTCACAAAGCTCATCTGATCTGAGGGAGAGGAGAACCGTGTTCACAAAGCTCATCTGATCTGAGGGGGAGAGGAAGAACCGTGTTCACAAAGCTCATCTGATCTGAGGGGAGAGGAGAACCGTGTTCACAAAGCTCATCTGATCTGAGGGGAGAGGAGAACCGTGTTCACAAAGCTCATCTGATCTGAGGGGGGACCATTGATCTGAGGGAAGAGAACCGTGTTCACAAAGCTCATCTGATCTGAGGGGAGAGGAGAACCGTGTTCACAAAGCTCATCTGATCTGAGGAGAACCGTGTTCACAAAGCTCATCTGATCTGAGGAGAACCGTGTTCACAAAGCTCATCTGATCTGAGGAGAACCGTGTTCACAAAGCTCATCTGATCTGAGGAGAACCGTGTTCACAAAGCTCATCTGATCTGAGGAGAACCGTGTTCACAAAGCTCATCTGATCTGAGGAGAACCGTGTTCACAAAGCTCATCTGATCTGAGGAGAACCGTGTTCACAAAGCTCATCTGATCTGAGGAGAACCGTGTTCACAAAGCTCATCTGATCTGAGGAGAACCGTGTTCACAAAGCTCATCTGATCTGAGGAGAACCGTGTTCACAAGCTCATCTGATGAGGGGAGAGGAGAACCGTGTTCACAAAGCTCATCTGATCTGAGGGGAGAGGAGAACCGTGTTCACAAAGCTCATCTGATCTGAGGGGAGAGGAGAACCGTGTTCACAAAGCTCATCTGATCTGAGGGGAGAGGAGAACCGTGTTCACAAAGCTCAATCTGATCTGAGGGGAGAGGAGAACCGTGTTCACAAAGCTCATCTGATCTGAGGGGAGAGGAGAACCGTGTTCACAAAGCTCATCTGATCTGAGGGGAGAGGAGAACCGTGTTCACAAAGCTCATCTGATCTGAGGAGAACCGTGTTCACAAAGCTCATCTGATCTGAGGAGAACCGTGTTCACAAAGCTCATCTGATCTGAGGAGAACCGTGTTCACAAAGCTCATCTGATCTGAGGAGAACGTGTCACAAAGCTCATCTGATCTGAGGAGAACCGTGTTCACAAAGCTCATCTGATCTGAGGAGAACCGTGTTCACAAAGCTCATCTGATCTGAGGAGAACCGTGTTCACAAAGCTCATCTGATCTGAGGGGAGAGGAGAACCGTGTTCACAAAGCTCATCTGATCTGAGGGGAGAGGAGAACCGTGTTCACAAAGCTCATCTGATCTGAGGGGAGAGGAGAACCGTGTTCACAAAGCTCATCTGATCTGAGGGGAGAGGAGAACCGTGTTCACAAAGCTCATCTGATCTAGAAGCCGTCTAAACCTCTTCTTATGCGTTACGTCGTCCATCAGCACTCCTACTGAAACACCAGGGGAATTTAGGCCCTGATGTTCTCAGGACGTCCAGACGACGTTCTGAGGGACGTCCTGACGACGTTCTGAGGGACGTCCTGACGACGTTCTGAGGGACGTCCAGACGACGTTCTGAGGGACGTCCAGACGACGTTCTGAGGGACGTCCAGACGACGTTCTGAGGGACGTCCAGACGACGTTCTGAGGGACGTCCAGACGACGTTCTGAGGGACGTCCAGACAACGTTCTGAGGGACGTCCAGACAACGTTCTGAGGGACGTCCTGACAACGTTCTGAGGGACGTCCTGACAACGTTCTGAGGGATTATTTTACAACGTTCTGAGGGACGTCCTGACAACGTTCTGAGGGACGTCCTGACAACGTTCTGAGGGACAGGGGTACCTTACGACAACCTGACAACGTTCTGAGGGATTATTTTACAACATTCTGAGGGACAACCAGACAACGTTCTGAGGGACGTTCTGAGGGATTATTTTACAACGTTCTGAGGGACGTTCTGAGGGACGACATCCTGACAACGTTCTGAGGGACAGGGGTACAACGTTCTGAGGGATTATTTTACAACGTTCTGAGGGATTATTTTACAACGTTCTGAGGGACAGGGGGGGGGGGTACAACTGGAACAGAAGATAAAGTAAATGCAGAATAAACCAGCAGCGTATTATCCACCGTTACAGCGGTCTGCCCAGTACGTCACGTCAAACTAAAACACATCCTAACCCCCAACCGCTCCATTTCTTCCACAACATAAAAACCTAGAAAAAATATCAATCCACCAGCCGTTTTATTCTGTCCATCAATTCATTCACAGGGCAGAGAAACACAACCTGCACGTTCAACCACTCAAATCAAAGACATCTATAAAACGTTTTAAAAAAAACAACAAAAAAACTATTTTTAAACTAATAAATCCTAAATTGTGTTCAGGTCATTGTTGGATCATTACCAACAGAAAGAGGAAGCTTCAGACCTGTTAAATCGATAATTGATATTCTACTATGGAAGCCTCGTTCCATAAACCTCCCTTCTATACTCTAGTTTACTTCCTGTCTCGCAGAGAATCCAACCAATCACATCTTCCACTTGACCAGGGTGCCGCCCCAGATGGAGAGCACGTCCTTGATTGGGCCTGGATCAGTGGAAGGGGAGGGGAGGGGGGTGTGGTCACCCCCAGTGAAAGCCTCCTTGTCCGTGTGTCTTGGCTCCGTTCCCTCCCACGTGGACAGGATGGGCGTGGTTAGGCAGTTACCTTCAGAAGTGCTAAGGTCCCTCTTTATGCTAAGCTCTCCGTCTTTAAGATCTCTCTCCCCGTCCGTCTTTAAGATCTGTCTCTCCGTCCGTCTGTCTGTCTCTCTGTCCGACTGTCCGTAGTGACTGGTACTATCTCACTACCAGTCTCCTCTTCGTTCCCAGCGTCCTCTCTCTCAATCCTTCCAGTTCGGTTCGTATTTACAGTTTGGCTCGCTGAAAGAAAGCCTGTGGAGAGACAGAGACGAGACCGAGAGAGACGAGACAGAGAGAGACGAGACAGAGAGAGACGAGACAGAGAGAGACGAGACAGAGAGACAGAGACGAGACAGAGAGACGAGACAGAGAGACGAGACAGAGAGACGAGACCGAGAGAGAGAGAGACGAGACAGAGAGACGAGACAGAGAGACGAGACAGAGAGACGAGAGAGAGACAGAGACGAGACAGAGACGAGACAGAGACGAGACAGAGAGACAGAGACGAGACAGAGAGACGAGAGAGAGACGAAAGAGAGAGACGAAAGAGAGAGACGAGACAGAGAGACGAGACAGAGAGACGAGACAGAGAGACGAGACAGAGAGACGAGACCGAGAGACGAGACCGAGAGAGAGAGAGACGAGACAGAGAGACGAGACAGAGAGACGAGACGAGAGAGACGAGACAGAGAGAGACGAGAGAGACGAGACAGAGAGACAGAGACGAGACAGAGAGACGAGAGAGAGAGACGAGACAGAGAGACGAGACAGAGAGACGAGACAGAGAGACGAGACAGAGAGACGAGACAGAGAGACGAGACAGAGAGACGAGACAGAGAGACGAGACAGAGAGACGAGACAGAGAGACGAGACCGAGAGAGAGAGAGACGAGACAGAGACGAGACAGAGAGACGAGACAGAGAGAGACGAGACAGAGAGACAGAGACGAGACAGAGACGAGACAGAGAGACAGAGACGAGACAGAGACGAGACAGAGAGACGAGAGAGAGAGAGACGAGACAGAGACGAGACAGAGACGAGACAGAGACGAGACAGAGAGACGAGACAGAGAGACGAGACAGAGAGAGACGAGACAGAGAGACAGAGACGAGACAGAGACGAGACAGAGAGACAGAGACGAGACAGAGACGAGACAGAGAGACGAGAGAGAGAGAGACGAAAGAGAGAGACGAAAGAGAGAGACAGAGACGAGACAGAGAGACGAGACAGAGAGACAGAGACGAGACAGAGAGACGAGACCGAGAGACGAGACCGAGAGACGAGACCGAGAGACGAGACAGAGAGACGAGACAGAGAGACGAGACAGAGAGACGAGACAGAGAGACGAGACAGAGAGACGAGACAGAGAGACGAGACAGAGAGAGAGAGACGAGACAGAGAGAGAGAGAGACGAGACAGAGAGAGAGAGACGAGACAGAGAGACGAGACAGAGAGAGAGAGACGAGACAGAGAGATGAGAGAGAGACGAGACAGAGAGATGAGAGAGACTCTTGTCAGATGTTATCGCTAGTACCAAGACACAGGTTACTGAGTGGAGATGTTTCTAAGGCAACAACCAGCTGACTACCGACCTTCATGTAGTTTTTGAGGACCTTGGCGTCTGGCTGCTGAAGCACTTGACACACTTCCTGTGAGAGGAAGAGGAGGAGGATGAGGAGGAGTGTTACAGAACCAAAAAAAAGGTTACACATCCGTACCGGCTTCAGCTGTGATTTGTCTGGTTATGAGACAGCGGTACCTGTGTGATTTCAGGTGACACCTGTAGAGAAGGAAGGTACTCCTGTTGGAGGTACTGGATAAACTCCGGACCCTGCCGACCAGGAAGTACAAAACATGACGACAAACAAGTTCAAGATCGATCAAGTTGTCAAACGAGACAAACGTTATGAAGGATACCGAAAAAGTGGTTACTTACTCTTCTGAGATGAATCATTTTCAACGTGAGCGCACATTCTGACAACGTCTGGGGGAAAAAACACAAAACAAAACTACTTTTGAGTTTGTTTTGTAAAGAGATACGGTGTCTGTGATAATAATCTGGTTCCAGGTACTCACCAGGACTGTCTGAGCGTCTGTGAGATCAAAGGATGGTTTGAGAGGAGCCAGGAAGCATGCTGGGACGATGTGTTTATAGATGAAGTCTGGGAACCCAGCCATACCGTCTTTACCTCCTGAAGGACAAACAAACAAACAACAAAATCAGTCCCAGTTCAAAACGTTTCACTTTTACACCAGGGGTGTATTCATTAGCGCCAAAACCGTAGCAAAAAAAAATGTTTTACAATGAAAACAAGAGTTTCTATTTGGATAAATTCAGCAAAGTCCCTGCCCGTTTCAGCCCAAAAAAGGTTCCTAGTGAATACAACCCAGTCCAAGACAACAACAAAAAAACATTAAACTAATATCTTGCTGGTCATGTTTCCAGAACAAATTGTTCCCATCCGTCTCCACGGTCCATTTCTGTCCGGACGGATCAACAGCAGCGGACAGATGGTCCGTTTACGGGAGGTATCGTTCTTCTCACCCCACAGTTCCACCAGCTTGGAGAGAACGATGAAGCAGGTCTTCTGGGCGATGGGATCGGGGAAATCGACAGCTCCCTGGATGATGGTGAACAGAACACGCTCTATGTTCTCAACACCTGGGGGGAGGAACCACACACTTAGAACCCTGGAGAACCACACGACTAAATATTTATAGCTGAGGAATCACACCACACACACACACTTAGAACCCTGGAGAACCACACAAAATATTTATAGCTGAGGAATCGCACCACACACACACACACTTAGAACCCTGGAGAACCACACACTTAGAACCCTGGAGAACCACACAAAATATTTATAGCTGAGGAATCGCACCACAAACACACACCTAGAACCCTAGAGAACCACACACCTAGAACCCCCGGAGAACCACACACCTAGAACCCTGGAGAACCACACACCTAGAACCCTGGAGAACCACACACCTAGAACCCTGGAGAACCACACAACAACATATTTATAGCTGAGGAATCGCACCACAAACACACACCTAGAACCCTAGAGAACCACACACTTAGAACCACACAACAAAATATTTATAGCTGAGGAATCACACCACACACACACTTAGAACCCACTTAATGTTCTCAACACCTGGGTAACAGAACACACACTCAGAACCCTGAGGAACCACACAGTACTCACCCTGGTTGGCCAGGACTTGGTTCATCCCGCTGGAGGTTATCGTCTGTATGAAGGTAAAGTAGCTCCTCCGTAACATCTGTTTCTCCAGGGCTGCTGCCTGGTCGTTGTCCTCAGCAGGACGACACAACACCTCAAAGATGGCCAGGACCAGAGGCATGAATACCTGCTGCAGGAACGGAGATACCTGGTCCTGGAGAGGAGAGAGAGAGAGAGGACCAGAGGCATGAATACCTGCTGCAGGAACGGAGATACCTGGTCCTGGAGAGGAGAGAGACAGAGAGGACCAGAGGCATGAATACCTGCTGCAGGAACGGAGATACCTGGTCCTGGAGAGGAGAGAGACAGAGAGGACCAGAGGCATGAATACCTGCTGCAGGAACGGAGATACCTGGTCCTGGAGAGAGAGAGAGAGAGAGAGAGAGAGGACCAGAGGCATGAATACCTGCTGCAGGAACGGAGATACCTGGTCCTGGAGAGGAGAGAGACAGAGAGGACCAGAGGCATGAATACCTGCTGCAGGAACGGAGATACCTGGTCCTGGAGAGGAGAGAGAGGACCAGAGGCATGAATACCTGCTGCAGGAACGGAGATACCTGGTCCTGGAGGAGGAGAGAGAGGACCAGAGGCATGAATACCTGCTGCAGGAACGGAGATACCTGGTCCTGGAGAGGAGAGAGACAGAGAGGACCAGAGGCATGAATACCTGCTGCAGGAACGGAGATACCTGGTCCTGGAGAGGAGAGAGACAGAGAGGACCAGAGGCATGAATACCTGCTGCAGGAACGGAGATACCTGGTCCTGGAGAGGAGAGAGAGAGAGAGGACCAGAGGCATGAATACCTGGTCCTGGAGAGGAGAGAGAGAGAGAGGACCAGAGGCATGAATACCTGCTGCAGGAACGGAGATACCTGGTCCTGGAGAGGAGAGAGAGAGAGAGGACCAGAGGCATGAATACCTGGTCCTGGAGAGGAGAGAGAGAGAGAGAGGACCAGAGGCATGAATACCTGGTCCGGGGGAGGAGAGAGAGGACCAGAGGCATGAATACCTGGTCCTGGAGAGGAGAGAGAGAGAGAGAGGACCAGAGGCATGAATACCTGGTCCGGGGGAGGAGAGAGAGAGAGAGAGGACCAGAGGCATGAATACCTGCTACAGGACCAGAGACAGCTGGTCCTGGGGAGGCGAGAGAGACGGGACCAGAGGCAGGAACAGAGACACCTGGTCCAGGGAATGGGGGCAGAGACTGTCCCTAACGTTAGCTAACCCTAAACCTAACCCTTTTAGCTTGGCTGTTTAGCAGTCAGTCCCCTACCATAGATATATTTTAAGGACAGGTTTCCTGGACAGATTAATCTTAGTCCTGAACTAAAACCCTTCCTTATGGAGATCCAACCTGAGTCCAGGAAACCAGCCCCCAGATGTTCAGTGTAACTGTGTGTTTGGGTCCCTGAGTTACCTTGAACTTGGCAGTAATCTGACTGATGAGGGGTATAAACTCCTGCAGGTCTTTGGCCTCACAGTCCTTCAGCATGTGTTCTGATGCCGCCGGGACGAAGGGCAGGACCTCTTCTTCCAGACAGATGATCATGCGGTGGAGGAAAGAGCGGACGGCGCTCCGCAGCGACCCCCTCTGGACGGGACAGCTCAGCGCAGGCAGGAAGGTCTGCAGACAGTCTCTGTAGACCTCCGAACATCCACACTGCTTCACTGTCTGCTTGTTGCTGAACGCCTTACTGGTACGACTAGAGGGAGAGAGAGAGAGAGAGAGAGAGAGAGAGAGAGAGGGGGTCAGTGTTGGTATATTAGGGGGTCAGTGTTGGTATATTAGGGGGTCAGTGTTGGTATATTAGGGGGTCAGTATTGGTATATTAGGGGGTCAGTGTTGGTATATTAGGGGGTCAGTGTTGGTATATTAGGGGTCAGTGTTGGTATATTAGGGGTCAGTGTTGGTATATTAGGGGGTCAGTGTTGGTATATTAGGGGTCAGTGTTGGTATATTAGGGGGTCAGTGTTGGTATATTAGGGGGTCAGTGTTGGTATATTAGGGGTCAGTGTTGGTATATAGGGGGTCAGTGTTGGTATATTAGGGGTCAGTGTTGGTATATTAGGGGGTCAGTGTATATTAGGGGGTCAGTGTGTGTATATTAGGGGGTCAGTGTGTGTATATTAGGGGGTCAGTGTGTGTATATTAGGGGGTCAGTGTGTGTATATTAGGGGGTCAGTGTATATTAGGGGGTCAGTGTGTGTATATTAGGGGGGTCAGTGTGTGTATATTAGGGGGTCAGTGTGTGTATATTAGGGGTCAGTGTGTGTATATTAGGGGGTCAGTGTATATTAGGGGGTCAGTGTGTGTATATTAGGGGTCAGTGTATATTAGGGGGTCAGTGTGTGTATATTAGGGGGTCAGTGTATATTAGGGGTCAGTGTATATTAGGGGGTCAGTGTATATTAGGGGTCAGTGTATATTAGGGGTGTATATTAGGGGGTCAGTGTGTGTATATTAGGGGGTCAGTGTGTGTATATTAGGGGGTCAGTGTATATTAGGGGTCAGTGTATATTAGGGGGTCAGTGTATATTAGGGGTCAGTGTATATTAGGGGTCAGTGTATATTAGGGGTCAGTGTATATTAGGGGGTCAGTGTATATTAGGGGTCAGTGTATATTAGGGGGTCAGTGTATATTAGGGGGTCAGTGTGTGTATATTAGGGGTCAGTGTATATTAGGGGGTCAGTGTGTGTATATTAGGGGTTAGCGTTGGTATATTTACCTAGCGAAGCCAACAGCGTGACTGAGACAGTCTGCCAGCGCGGCCTGCCTCTCCTCCTCCCTCTCCGAGGCCAGTTTGGCGAGCAGCAGACGGAAAGCATCAATCAGCGGGGTCAACAGCGATCTCATCAGAGCCTGCTTCCTCTCGGCGGGACTCTCTCCGTGGACGATCAACACCCCCGCCGTCTCAAATATAAACAGCTGGTCATCGCTGGTCAGCAGCGCTGGGAAACCGTTCTCCTGAGGTACACACGGGGAGGGGACTGAAGGTCAGTGCAGAGGGAGGATAATGTATAGAGGGTAAGGCACGTCAGTGCAGAGGGAGGATAATGTATGGAGGGTAAGGTACGGCAGTGAAGAGATGCTGTAGAGGGTAATGGATAGAGGGTAATGTATAGAGGGTAATGTATAGAGGGTAATGTATAGAGGGGAGAGGTAACTTACAGGAGGAGCCAGCTCCAGCAGGTCTGTAGAGGGTAATGTATATAGAGGGTAATGTATATAGAGGGTAATGTGTAGAGGGTAATGGGTAGAGGGTAATGGGCAGAGGGTAATGGGCAGAGGGTAATGGGCAGAGGGTAATGGGCAGAGGGTAATGGGCAGAGGGTAATGGGCAGAGGGTAATGGGTAGAGGGTAATGTGTAGAGGGTAATGGGCAGAGGGTAATGGGCAGAGGGTAATGTGTAGAGGGTAATGGGTAGAGGGTAATGGGTAGAGGGTAATGTGTAGAGGGTAATGGGCAGAGGGTAATGTATTTGAGGGGAGAGGTAACTTACAGGAGGAGCCAGCTCCAGCAGGTCCTGTATCCTGGACAGGATGTCTTCAATGAAGGAGTTCATGTGTTTACTGGCAACAGAGTAAACAACATAGGGCAGGGTTAGGGGTCAAACTCAAAGAACCTTCTAGATATATTACTGTAAACAGAGGGCAGGGTTGGGGTCAAACTCAAAGAACCTTCTAGATCTATTACTGTAAACAGAGGGCCGGGTTAGGGGTCAAACACAAAGAACCTTCTAGATCTATTACTGTAAACAGAGGGCAGGGTTAGGGTCAAACCCTGCACTATATAGGGAATAGGGCTCTGGTCTATAGTAGTGCACTATATAGGGAATAGGGCTCTGGTCTATAGTAGTGCACTATATAGGGAATAGGGCTCTGGTCTATAGTAGTGCACTATATAGGGAATAGGGCTCTGGTCTATAGTAGTGCACTATATAGGGAATAGGGCTCTGGTCTATAGTAGTACCACTATATAGGGAATAGGGCTCTGGTCTATAGTAGTGTACTATATAGGGAATAGGGCTCTGGTCTATAGTAGTGTACTATATAGGGAATAGGGCTCTGGTCTATAGTAGTGTACTATATAGGGAATAGGGCTCTGGTCTATAGTAGTACCACTATATAGGGAATAGGGCCCTGGTCTATAGTAGTGTACTATATAGGGAATAGGGCTCTGGTCTATAGTAGTGCACTATATAGGGAATAGGGCTCTGGTCTATAGTAGTGCACTATATAGGGAATAGGGCTCTGGTCTATAGTAGTACCACTATATAGGGAATAGGGCTCTGGTCTATAGTAGTACCACTATATAGGGAATAGGGCCCTGGTCTATAGTAGTGTACTATATAGGGAATAGGGCTCTGGTCTAAAGTAGTACCACTATATAGGGAATAGGGCTCTGGTCTATAGTAGTACCACTATATAGGGAATAGGGCTCTGGTCTATAGTAGTGCACTATATAGGGAATAGGGCTCTGGTCTATAGTAGTGTACTATATAGGGAATAGGGCTCTGGTCTATAGTAGTACCACTATATAGGGAATAGGGCTCTGGTCTATAGTAGTACCACTATATAGGGAATAGGGCTCTGGTCTATAGTAGTACCACTATATAGGGAATAGGGCCCTGGTCTATAGTAGTACCACTATATAGGGAATAGGGCTCTGGTCTATAGTAGTACCACTATATAGGGAACAGGGCTCTGGTCTATAGTAGTGCAATATATAGGGAATAGGGCTCTGGTCTATAGTAGTGCACTATATAGGGAATAGGGCTCTGGTCAATAGTAGTGTACTATATAGGGAATAGGGCTCTGGTCTATAGTAGTACCACTATATAGGGAATAGGGCTCTGGTCTATAGTAGTGTACTATATAGGGAATAGGGCTCTGGTCTATAGTAGTGCTCTATATAGGGAATAGGGCTCTGGTCTATAGTAGTGTACTATATAGGGAATAGGGCCCTGGTCTATAGTAGTGTACTATATAGGGAATAGGGCCCTGGTCTATAGTAGTGCACTATATAGGGAATAGGGCTCTGGTCTATAGTAGTGCACTATATAGGGAATAGGGCTCTGGTCTATAGTAGTGCTCTATATAGGGAATAGGGCTCTGGTCTATAGTAGTGTACTATATAGGGAATAGGGCCCTGGTCTATAGTAGTGTACTATATAGGGAATAGGGCCCTGGTCTATAGTAGTGCACTATATAGGGAATAGGGCTCTGGTCTATAGTAGTACCACTATATAGGGAATAGGGCTCTGGTCTATAGTAGTGTACTATATAGGGAATAGGGCTCTGGTCTATAGTAGTGCACTATATAGGGAATAGGGCTCTGGTCTATAGTAGTGCACTATATAGGGAATAGGGCTCTGGTCTATAGTAGTACCACTATATAGGGAATAGGGCTCTGGTCTATAGTAGTGCACTATATAGGGAATAGGGCTCTGGTCTATAGTAGTCCACTATATAGGGAATAGGGCTCTGGTTATAGTAGTAGCACTATATAGGGAATAGGGCTCTGGTCTATAGTAGTGCACTATATAGGGAATAGGGCTCTGGTCTATAGTAGTGTACTATATAGGGAATAGGGCTCTGGTCTATAGTAGTGCACTATATAGGGAATAGGGCTCTGGTCTATAGTAGTAGCCACTATATAGGGAATAGGGCTCTGGTCTATAGTAGTAGCACTATATAGGGAATAGGGCTCTGGTCTATAGTAGTGCTACTATATAGGGAATAGGGCTCTGGTCTATAGTAGTAGTCACTATATAGGGAATAGGGCTCTGGTCTATGAGTAGTATCACTATATAGGGAATAGGCTCTGGGTAGTAGTGTACTATATAGGGAATAGGGCTCTGGTCTAAAGTAGTGCACTATATAGGGAATAGGGCTCTGGTCTATAGTAGTAACCACTATATAGGGAATAGGGCTCTGGTCTATAGTAGTGTACTATATAGGGAATAGGGCTCTGGTCTATAGTAGTGTACTATATAGGGAATAGGGCCCATTGGGAACACTGTGTAATGCTCAGTGACAGCTGGACTTACTGCAGCGTCTTGACGAAGCGGGAGAAGAGATAGGCCACTCTGCTGCGGACTTAGGACTGCTGTGTCTCAGACCTCGATGGTCCAGGAAGGCCATCTACAGGACAGAGTAGAACAAAACCTCCTTTATCCAGGGGTCCACTGTCCCTCTCCTCTCCTCAACACTGATACAAAACCTCCCCTTTATCCAGGGGTCCACTGTCCCTCTCCTCTCCTCAACACTGATACAAAAACCTCCTTTATCCAGGGGTCCACTGTCCCTCTCCTCAACACTGATACAAAACCTCCTTTATCCAGGGGTCCACTGTCCCTCTCCTCTCCTCAACACTGATACAAAACCTCCTTTATCCAGGGGTCCACTGTCCCTCTCCTCTCCTCAACACTGATACAAAACCTCTCCTTTATCCAGGGGTCCACTGTCCCTCTCCTCAACACTGATACAAAACCTCTCCTTTATCCAGGGGTCTACTGTCCCTCTCCTCAACACTGATACAAAACCTCTCCTTTATCCAGGGCTCCACTGTCCCTCTCCTCAACACTGATACAAAACCTCCCCTTTATCCAGGGCTCCACTGTCCCTCTCCTCTCCTCAACACTGATACAAAACCTCTCCTTTATCCAGGGGTCCACTGTCCCTCTCCTCAACACTGATATAAAACCTCTCCTTTATCCAGGGGCTCCACTGTCCCTCTCCTCTCCTCAACACTGATACAAAACCTCTCCTTTATCCAGGGCTCCACTGTCCCTCTCCTCAACACTGATACAAAACCTCTCCTTTATCCAGGGATCCACTGTCCCTCTCCTCTCCTCAACACTGATACAAAACCTCTCCTTTATCAGGGGTCCACTGTCCCTCTCCTCAACACTGATATAAAACCTCTCCTTTATCCAGGGGTCCACTGTCCCTCTCCTCAACACTGATATAAAACCTCTCCTTTATCCAGGGCTCCACTGTCCCTCTCCTCTCCTCAACACTGATACAAAACCTCTCCTTTATCCAGGGGTCCACTGTCCCTCTCCTCAACACTGATATAAAACCTCTCCTTTATCCAGGGGCTCCACTGTCCCTCTCCTCTCCTCAACACTGATACAAAACCTCCCCTTTATCCAGGGGTCCACTGTCCCTCTCCTCAACACTGATACAAAACCTCTCCTTTATCCAGGGGTCCACTGTCCCTCTCCTCAACACTGATACAAAACCTCTCCTTTATCCAGGGGTCCACTGTCCCTCTCCTCTCCTCAACACTGATACAAAACCTCTCCTTTATCCAGGGGTCCACTGTCCCTCTCCTCTCCTCAACACTGATACAAAACCTCTCCTTTATCCAGGGGCTCCACTGTCCCTCTCCTCTCCTCAACACTGATACAAACCCTCCTTTATCCAGGGCTCCACTGTCCCTCTCCTCAACACTGATACAAAACCTCCCTCTATCCAGGGCTCCACTGTCCCTCTCCTCAACACTGATACAAAACCTCTCCTTTATCCAGGGGTCCACTGTCCCTCTCCTCTCCTCAACACTGATACAAAACCTCTCCTTTATCCAGGGCTCCACTGTCCCTCTCCTCTCCTCAACACTGATACAAACCCTCCTTTATCCAGGGCTCCACTGTCCCTCTCCTCAACACTGATACAAAACCTCCCCTCTATCCAGGGCTCCACTGTCCCTCTCCTCAACACTGATACAAAACCTCTCCTTTATCCAGGGGTCCACTGTCCCTCTCCTCTCCTCAACACTGATACACAACCTCTCCTTTATCCAGGGGTCCACTGTCCCTCTCCTCTCCTCAACACTGATATAAAACCTCTCCTTTATCCAGGGCTCCACTGTCCCTCTCCTCTCCTCAACACTGATACAAAACCTCTCCTTTATCCAGGGGTCCACTGTCCCTCTCCTCAACACTGATACAAAACCTCCCCTTTATCCAGGGGTCCACTGTCCCTCTCCTCTCCTCAACACTGATACAAAACCTCTCCTTTATCCAGGGCTCCACTGTCCCTCTCCTCTCCTCAACACTGATACAAACCCTCCTTTATCCAGGGCTCCACTGTCCCTCTCCTCAACACTGATACAAAACCTCCCCTCTATCCAGGGCTCCACTGTCCCTCTCCTCAACACTGATACAAAACCTCTCCTTTATCCAGGGGTCCACTGTCCCTCTCCTCTCCTCAACACTGATACACAACCTCTCCTTTATCCAGGGGTCCACTGTCCCTCTCCTCTCCTCAACACTGATATAAAACCTCTCCTTTATCCAGGGCTCCACTGTCCCTCTCCTCTCCTCAACACTGATACAAAACCTCTCCTTTATCCAGGGGTCCACTGTCCCTCTCCTCAACACTGATACAAAACCTCCCCTTTATCCAGGGGTCCACTGTCCCTCTCCTCTCCTCAACACTGATACAAACCTCTCCTTTATCCAGGGGTCCACTGTCCCTCTCCTCAACACTGATACAAAACCTCTCCTTTATCCAGGGGTCTACTGTCCCTCTCCTCAACACTGATACAAAACCTCTCCTTTATCCAGGGCTCCACTGTCCCTCTCCTCTCCTCAACACTGAAGACACAACGTTTAAAAGGTAGAACAGAGAGCTGATTGGCTGATTGATTCAGCGACTGCGGTACTAACCAGGACATTGGGGATGTGCTGCGGTTCAACCAGGAAGAACTTGTCGTAACGAACCACCGTCTCAAAGAACTCCAGCGATACAGATGTGTGTTGGTAACCACTGAGACCAGAGGAGACGAGCTGAGGAGACGAGGAGAACACAGGACATGATATCAGACGTTAGAAACAGGGGTCGTCAGCGGGGACTGGGGCCCCGGGGGGGGTCGTCAGCGGGGACTGGGGCCCCGGGGGGGGTCGTCAGCGGGGACTGGGGCCCCGGGGGGGGGGGGGGGGGGGGTCGTCAGCGGGGACTGGGGCCCCGGGGACTGGGTCGTCAGCGGGGACTGGGGCCCCGGGTCGTCAGCGGGGGACTGGACCCGGGTCGTCAGCGGGGACTGGACCCGGGTCGTCAGCGGGGACTGGACCCGGGTCGTCAGCGGGGACTGGACCCCGGGTGGTCAGTGGAGGCCTGGGACCCCGGGTGGTCTCGGCTGTGTTTAACTCACCGTTCTCATCATATCCTGCAGGGCGGAGGTCTTGGCCGTGTCCCCAGAGAAGTGGGCCCCGTGTGAAGCAGGCAGAGCCTCTCCCAGCATGTACAGCAGCCTGATGGCCACCTCCACCTCCATGAAGGAAGCCGTCTGCCACCGCCTGAGAGACACACAATCAGGATCAGTACACGGTTCTTCACAGGTGGACATTGAGGAAGAAAACAAGATGGAGTCTTACTGCACGGTGTTGTTGAAAACTCTGCCTACAGCTTCCAGGAGCAGCTCAGGAGACACCTGAGCCAGACGATCTAACAGCATCTTAACTGTTTCCTGTACTCTACAAACATCGCTTCATCCTCCCCCTGAGAGAGAGAGATAGAGAGACAGGAGAGACAGAGAGAGGGAGATGGACAGAGAGAGATGGACAGAGAGAGGAGAGAGAGAAGGACAGAGAGAGAAAGGAGAGAGAGAGGGGAGAGATGGACAGAGAGAGAGATGGACAGAGAGAGATAGAGGGGGGGGGAGAGATGGACAGAGAGAGATAGAAGGGAGAGAGATGAACAGAGAGATAGAGGGGGAAGAGATGGACAGAGAGTGGTGGACAGAGAAAGATGGAGAGAGAGAGAGAGATAGAGAGAGAGATGGACAGAGAGAAAGGAGAGAGATGGAAGGGAGAGAGAAGGAGATAGTGAGTAATGAGAAAGCTGTTCAACTCCCCCCACAATTTAAAACTCCAAGTTTTTACCTCGTTGTCAAAGTTGTACTCTTCATCATAAGTTAGTTTCTTCATCACAGCCAACATGATGGCCTGTTGAGACAGAGACACAGTCAACACCCTGGATACACCAGTCAACACCCTGGATACACCAGTCAACACGCTGGATACACCAGTCAACACCCTGGATACACCAGCCAACATGATGGCCTGTTGAGACAGAGACACAGTCAACACGCCGGACACATCAGTCAACACGCCGGATACATCAGTCAACACGCCGGATACATCAGTCAACACGCCGGACACATCAGTCAACACGCCGGACACATCAGTCAACACCCTGGATACATCAGTCAACACGCCGGATACACCAGTCAACACGCCGGATACACCAGTCAACACGCCGGATACACCAGTCAACACGCCGGATACACCAGTCAACACGCCGGATACACCAGTCAACACGCCGGATACACCAGTCAACACGCCGGACACACCAGTCAACACGCCGGACACACGCCGGATACACGCCAGTCAACACGCCGGATACACGCCAGTCAACACGCCGGATACACGTCAGTCAACACGCCGGATACACGCCGTCAACACGCCGGATACACGCCAGTCAACACGCCGGATACACGCCAGTCAACACGCCGGATACACGCCAGTCAACACGCCGGATACACGCCAGTAACACGCCGGATACACGCCAGTCAACACGCCGGATACCGTCAGTCAACACGCCGGATACACGTCAGTCAAACACGCCGGATAACACGTCAGTCAACACGCCGGATACACGTCAGTCAACACGCCGGATAAAACACCAGTCAACACGCCGGATAAACACCAGTCAACACGCCGGATACACACCAGTCAACACGCCGGATACACACCAGTCAACACGCCGGATAAACACCAGTCAACACGCCGGATAAACACCAGTCAACACGCCGGATAAACACCAGTCAACACGCCGGATACACCAGTCAACACGCGGATAAACACCAGTCAACACGCCGGATACACATTAGTCAACACGCTGGATACATCAGTCACATGATGACAGATGGAGAGACGTTAGAATAGATTTATAAAGCTAGTGGCTGGTTTCCCCGGACACC
This sequence comes from Salmo trutta, assembly GCF_901001165.1. Classification (NCBI taxonomy): domain Eukaryota; kingdom Metazoa; phylum Chordata; class Actinopteri; order Salmoniformes; family Salmonidae; genus Salmo; species Salmo trutta. The sequence continues at coordinate 614,625 of NW_021822437.1, forward strand.
GATTAATTATATTCCTGGAATAAATAAATAAAACAAAACAAAAACATGGTCATGTTTTTAGTCCAGAACTAAGGCCTAAACTGTGTGTCCGGGAAACCAGCCCCCAAAGAGTTCGTGATGAAATCGTACCTCAACGTTAGTCTTCTGTTGGTCTGTCAGCAGCGGAAACTACAAGAGGAAGAGAGACGACAGGATGTTGTCGTTATGAAAACACAACCAAACACGCCAGGATACACGACACCAGTCAACACGCCGGATACACGCCAGTCAACACGCCGGATACACGCCAGTCAACACGCCGGATACACGTCAGTCAACACGCCGGATACACGTCAGTCAACACGCCGGATACACGTCAGTCAACACGCCGGATACACGTCAGTCAACACGCCGGATAAACACCAGTCAACACGCCGGATAAAACACAGTCAACACGCCGGATAAACACCAGTCAACCGCCGGATAAACACAAGTCAACACGCCGGATATAAACACCAGTCAACACGCCGGATAAACACCAGTCAACACGCCGGATCAACACAGTCAACGGATACACCCAGTCAACACGCCGGATAAACACCAGTCAACACGCCGGAATAATAAACACCAGTCAACACGCCGGATACACGTCAGTCAACACGCCGGATACACGCCAGTCAACCGCCGGATACACGCCAGTCAACCCGCCGGATACACGCCAGTCAACACGCCGGATACACGCCAGTCAACACGCGGATACACGCCAGTCAACACGCCGGATACACGCCAGTCAACACGCCGGATTCCACGCCAGTCAACACGCCGGATTACACGTCAGTCAACACGCCGGATTACACGTCAGTCAACACGCCGGATACACGTCAGTTCAACACGCCGGATACACGTCAGTCAACACGCCGGATACACGTCAGTCAACACGCCGGCTAAACACCAGTCAACACGCGGATAAAACACCAGTCAACACGCCGGATAAACACCAGTCAACACGCCGGAATAACACCAGTCAACACGCCGGATACACCAGTTCAACACGCCGGATAAACACCAGTCAAACACGCCGGATACACCATTAGTCAACACGCTGGATACATCAGTCAAACATGATGACAGATGGAGAGACGTTAGAATAGATTTTAAAAGCTAGTGGCTGGTTTCCCCGGACACCGATTAATTATATTCCTGGAATAAATAAAATAAAACAAAACAAAAACATGGTCATGTTTTTAGTCCAGAACTAAGGCCTAAACTGTGTGTCCGGGAGAACCAGCCCCAAAGAGTTCGTGATGAAATCGTACCTCAACGTTAGTCTCTGTTGGTCTGTCAGCAGCGGAAACTACAAGAGGAAGAGAGACGACAGGATGTTGTCGTTATGAAAACACAACCAATGGGACCTTTAATTCAACGCAGTGGGCCTGTTCCAGGAAGCAGGAGAGATTAGCCAGCTAACTATGATAAACACCAGCGTGGAGGTATTTTATGTATTTAAAAAAAATATATATATATAATATAAATTAAAATAAAAAATATATATATATATAAATTAAAATAAAAATATATATATATAATATAAAAAATATATAATATAAATTTAAAAAAAATATATATATATAATCTAAATAAAAAATATATAATATAAATTAAAATAAAAAATATATATAATATAAATTTTAAAAAAAATATATATATAATCTAAATAAAAAATATATAATATAAATTAAAATAAAAAATATATATAATATAAATTTAAAAAAAAAATATATATATAATATAAATAAAAAAAATTAAATGTATATAATATAAATAAAATGAAAATATATAATATAAATAAAATAAAAATATAAGATATATATATTTATTTATTATTTGTGACAGTTAACCAGCTAATTCATTCCTGGTTCTTTCTGGAACAGCCCCCCCTCCCCAATGATAATGATTGGGGTCAGTTTGTGTGGACAGTTTTCTCCACCTTGTCTGATTCCCAGTACTCTTCAATGGCCTCCTGTCCTCCTCTCCCTACCTGAAGCATGTTACTCTGCCACTCGGACCCCTTGGGGAAGATTCAAAACAGATAAACACAAGTTTACTTCATTGTTACCGTGACACCCTGACCCTATTGATGACGCTGTCACATGACAGTGGTCTTGAGAGGCTATTCCACGCCCCGTTCTAGAGATTATATTTCTATGGTTTCCCTCTCCTGCCTAGTAGAGATACATCTAGAGTGGCTCCCTCTCCTGCCTAGTAGAGATACATCTAGAGTGGCTCCCTCTCCTGTCTAGTAAAGATACATCTAGAGTGGCTCCCTCTCCTGTCTAGTAGAGATACATCTAGAGTCTAGAGTGGCCCAAATGACACTATTCCCTTTATAGTGCACTACATTTGACCAGAGACCTGGATGGAATAAGGTGCAATAGAGAATAGGGAGCCATATTCCCATAGGCCTCTGGTATCAGTGCGTATCTCACCTGTTTGAGTACGTCCAGGTAGTGGTATCTCACCTGTTTGAGTACGTCCAGGTAGTGGTATCTCACCTGTTTGAGTACGTCCAGGTAGTGGTATCTCACCTGTTTGAGTACGTCCAGGTAGTGGTATCTCACCTGTTTGAGTACGTCCAGGTAGTGGTATCTCACCTGTTTGAGTACGTCCAGGTAGTGGTATCTCACCTGTTTGAGTACGTCCAGGTAGTGGTATCTCACCTGTTTGAGTACGTCCAGGTAGTGGTATCTCACCTGTTTGAGTACGTCCAGGTAGTGGTATCTCACCTGTTTGAGTACGTCCAGGTAGTCGTATCTCACCTGTTTGAGTACGTTCAGGTAGTCGTAGCAGAAGCCTACGATGTTAGCCGAGATGTCGTCGTCGTCGTGGACCAACAGCTGGAGGAGCAGAGGAACCTTGGCCTCGATGGCGCTCAGCGACTCGGCGGCGTCTTTCACTTCGCCCCTTTGGCCAGTTTGGTCCAGCTCAGCACCAGAGACTGACCCATCCCATTCACCAGTCTGGAGAACTTCGCCAGGAAGTCCACATCCTCTTCCTGTCAGAGCCAAGACAGGAAACCATTTCACTGTACAGCACTGCTATATAGGAGACAGGACGGCCATTTCACTGTACAGCACTACTATATAGGAGACAGGGGGGCCATTTCACTGTATAGCACTACTATATAGGAGACAGGGGGGCCATTTCACTGTACAGCACTACTATATAGGAGACAGGACACCATTTCACTGTACAGCACTACTATATAGGAGACAGGGGGGCCATTTCACTGTACAGCACTACTATATAGGAGACGGGGGCCATTTTCACTGTACAGCACACTATATAGGAGACAGGACACCATTTCACTGTACAGCACTACTATATAGGAGACAGGGGGGCCATTTCACTGTACAGCACTACTATATAGGAGACAGGACGGCCATTTCACTGTACAGCACTACTATATAGGAGACAGGGGGGACATTTCACTGTACAGCACTACTATATAGGAGACAGGGGGGACATTTCACTGTACAGCACTACTATATAGGAGACAGGAAACCATTTCACTGTACAGCCACTGCTATATAGGAGACAGGAAACCATTTCACTGTACAGCACTACTATATAGGAGACAGGACACCATTTCACTGTACAGCACTACGTGTTATGTGGTGTGTGTGTGTGTGTGTTATGTGGTGTGTGTGTCTTCAGAAAGTACTCACACTCCTAGACTTTTCCACGTTATGAATTGGTATTAAAAATGACATTTTCTTTTCAACGATCTACACAAATACTCTTCACGTCAAAGTCGAAGAATAATATATATTTTTCAAATATAATTTATGAAAAATATAACACTAAATGTATTAGTCGTTACAGACTTCAGTCTTTCTGGGTCTCGAAGAGATTTAAACACCTGGATGTATAATATTTGCACATTATTCTTTTTGAAATTCCTCAAGCTCTGTCAAGTTGATTGTTGATCATTGCTAGACGGCCATTTTCAAGTCTTTCCGTAGATTTTCAAGCAGATTTAAAGTCAAAACTGTAACTAGGCCCCTCAGGGACATTCAATGTCTTCTTGGTAAACAACCCCCAGTGTATATTTGAGCTTGTGTTTTAGGTGATTGTCCTGCTGAAAAGCTGAATTTGCCTCCCAGTGTTGGAAAGAAGACTGAACCAGGTTTTACACTAGGATTCTTCCTGTGTTTAGCGCCATTCAGTTTTATTTTTTTATCCTGAAAAACTCCCTAGTCCTTACCAATGACAAGCATACCATAACATGATGCAGGACACCACCATGCCAGACAATATGAAGAGTGGTACTCAGTGATGCGTTGGATTTGCCACAAATATAACAATTTTGTATTCAGGACAAAGTTAATTTATTCGCTACATTTTTTTTTGCAGTTTTACTTTAGTGTCTTGTTGCAAACAGGATGTAAGTTTTAAACTTATTTAGTCTTGACATTACAAAAGGGGGTGAATACTTATTGACTCGTTACATAAATCAGCTTTTCATTATGTATTAAATATGTAAAACAAAAAAAAAACAGAATTCCACTTTGACATTGTGAAGTATTGTGTGTAGATCAGTGGCACAAAAATCTCAATTTAAAAATCGATTTTAAATTCAAGCTGTAACACGACAAAAATATGGGGAAACTTTCTGAAGTGTGTGTGTGTGTGTGTGTGTGTGTGTGTGTGTATGTATATATATATATATATATATATATATATTATATATATATATATATATATATATATATATATATATATATATATATATATATATATATATATATATATATATATATATATATATATATATACCACCTACCTCCTCCACATTGAAGAAGCCAGCAGACTGCAGGACTTGACAGAGGGACTCAACCAGCTTGGTTTTGTCTGTAGGGTCCATGCCTTTATTAACAATCTCAAACAGACATTCACACGCCTCCTCTCTCAGGTCCTCCACGGACATCTGACTCAGCAGCAGGTTTACAAACCTGGAGGGACAGGAAACACACTGGTTACACACTGAACCAGGACCAGTCCATCTGATCTCTGGTTTATAAACCTGGACCAGGACCAGTCCATCTGATCTCTGGTTTATAAACCTGGACCAGGACCAGTCCATCTGATCTCTGGTTTATAAACCTGGACCAGGACCAGTCCATCTGATCTCTGGTTTATAAACACTGGACCAGGACCAGTCCATCTGATCTCTGGTTTATAAACCTGGACCAGGACCAGTCCATCTGATCTCTGGTTTATAAACCTGGACCAGGACCAGTCCATCTGATCTCTGGTTTATAAACCTGGACCAGTCCATCTGATCTCTGGTTTATAAACCTGGACCAGGACCAGTCCATCTGATCTCTGGTTTATAAACCTGGTCCAGGACCAGTCCATCTGATCTCTGGTTTATAAACCTGGACCAGGACCAGTCCATCTGATCTCTGGTTTATAACCTGGACCTGGACCAGTCCATCTGATCTCTGGTTTATAAACACTGGACCTGGACCAGTCCATCTGATCTCTGGTTTATAAACCTGGACCAGGACCAGTCCATCTGATCTCTGGTTTATAAACCTGGACAGGAAACACACTGGTTACACACTGGACCAGGACCAGTCATCTGATATCTGGTTTATAAACCTGGTCCAGGACCAGTCCATCTGATCTCTGGTTTATAACCTGGACAGGAACACTGGACCAGGACCAGTCATCTGATCTCTGGTTATAAACCTGGAGGGACAGGAAACACTGGACCAGGACCAGTCATCTGATCTCTGGTTTATAAACCTGGAGGGACAGGAAACACTGGACCAGGACCAGTCATCTGATCTCTGGTTTATAAACCTGGAGGGACAGGAAACACTGGACCAGGACCAGTCATCTGGTCTCTGGTTTATAAACCTGGAGGGACAGGAAACACTGGACCAGGACCAGTCATCTGGTCCAGGACCAGTCATCTGGTCCAGGACCAGTCATCTGGTCCAGGACCAGTCATCTGATCTCTGGTTTATAAACCTGGAGGGACAGGAAACACTGGACCAGGACCAGTCATCTGGTCCAGGACCACAACAACCACTGATGTTGAAGGGAAGAAGGTGCGGACGTAGAAGGACAACATCTGATGAGAGTTTCAACCCAACACGATGCACCTGAGCTCAGTGTCCAGTCTCATAGCAAAGGGTCTGAATACTGACGGAAATAAGGTATCTGGATTTTATTTTTAATACATTTGCAAGAATAATAAAATAAAAAAAACATGTTTTCGCTTTGTCATTATGGGGTATTGTGTGTAGATTTACGGGGGGAAAAATTTACTGAATCCATTTTAGAATAAGGCTGTAACGTTACAAAATGTGGGAAAAGGGAAAGATGTCTGAATGCAATGTATCTACCTCAAATACCTCATTATTATTATTATCTATCCTGATGTCTAGTCACTTTACCCTGCCTTCATGTATATATCTACCTCATTATTATCTATCCTGATGGCTAGTCACTTTACCCTGCCTTCATGTACATATCTACCTCAAATACCTCATTATTATCTATCCTGATGCCTAGTCACTTTACCCTGCCTTCATGTATATATCTACCTCAAATACCTTATTATTATCTATCCTGATGCCTAGTCACTTTACCCTGCCTTCATGTATATATCTACCTCATTATCTATCCTGATGTCTAGTCACTTTACCCTGCCTTCATGTATATATCTACCTCATTATCTATCCTGATGTCTAGTCACTTTACCCTGCCTTCATGTATATATCTACCTCATTATCTATCCTGATGTCTAGTCACTTTACCCTGCCTTCATGTATATATCTACCTCATTATCTATCCTGATGTCTAGTCACTTTACCCTGCCTTCATGTACATATCTACCTCAGTATCTATCCTGATGTCTAGTCACTTTACCCTGCCTTCATGTATATATCTACCTCATTATTATCTATCCTGATGGCTAGTCACTTTACCCTGCCTTCATATACATATCTACCTCAAATACCTCATTATTATCTATCCTGATGCCTGGTCACTTTACCCTGCCTTCATGTACATATCTACCTCAAATACCTCATTATCTATCCTAATGTCTAGACACTTTACCTGCCTTCATGTATATATCTACCTCAAATACCTATTATTATCTATCCTGATGCCTAGTCACTTTACCCTGCCTTCATGTATATATCTACCTCAAATACCTTATTATTATCTATCCTGATGCCTAGTCACTTTACCCTGCCTTCATGTACATATCTACCTCAAATACCTCATTATTATCTATCCTGATTAGGGAGGCCACGATATATCGGTGAACATAACGGAATCGGACGATATTAGCTAAAATGCCAACATGGGTATCGGACAGATATCTAGTTTAACGCCGATGTTAAAAACCGGATGTCAAAGCTGCCGTGCAGACCACAACACGTAATGACGGCACGTTAAACAGGCAGGCCGGCCGACCACAAGCAGACGGGCAGGCAGGCCGGCCGACCACAGGAACAGACGGGCAGGCCGGCCGGCCGACCACAGACAGACGGGCAGGCCGGCCGGCCGACCCACAGACAGACGGGCAGGCCGGCCGGCCGACCACAGACAGACGGGCAGGCCGACCACAGACAGACGGGCAGGCCCGACAGGCACGACAAGACAGACGGGCAGGCCGACCACAGACAGACGGGCAGGCCGCCCACAGACAGCCGGGGCAGGCCGACCACAGACAGACGGGCCGGCCCGACCACAGACAGACGGGCCGGCCGACCACAGACAGGCCGGCCGACCACAGACAGGCCGGCCGACCACAGACAGACAGACAGACCTGTCGTTGGCGATGAGGTTGAGGTCTATCCAGGAGACGTAGGCTCCCACCACCTCCAGACATTGACAGGTGATCTCAGGGTGAGACTGCTGATAGGTCCGAGGATCTGGGTACCAGGACTCAACCAGGCTGGGGATGACCTGGCTCCCTCATACTATCCTTTATTAAGGTGTTCCTACGCACCTCCTGGAGAGAGGAGAGTGAGAGAGAGAGAGGAGGGGAGAGAGGAGAGTTAAATGCTGGGGATGACATCCTGCTCCCTCATACTATCCTTTATTCAAGGTGTTCATACGCAACCTCCTGGAGAGAGGAGGGAGAGAGAGGAGGGGGAAGAGAGGAGAGTTAGACTGCTCGGGATTTACCCTGCTCACTCATGACTTCCCTTTATTCAGGTTGTTCCTACGCACCTCCTGGAGAGAGGAGGGGAGAGGGGAGGGAGAGGGGAGAGAGGAGGAGAGCGGAGGGAGATGAGAGAGGAGAGAGGAGAGGGAGGGAGAGAGAGAGGAGGGGAGGAGAGAGAGAAGCGGACGAGAGAGGGGAAGAAGAGCGAGGAGAGGAGAGGGAGCGAGAGAGGAGAGGGGAAGAGAGAGAGGAGAGGGAGAGAGGAGAGAGAGGAGAGGGCGGAGAGGAGAGAGGGGATCGAGAGAGAGAGAGGAGAGGGGAGAGATGAGGACGGGAGAGGAGGAGAGGAGACATAGAGGAGAACGAGAGGAGACAGAGAGGAGACAGAGAGGAGACAGGAGAGGAGAAGAGAGGAGACAGAGAGGCGACAGAGAGGAGACAGAGAGGGACAGAGAGGAGACAGAGAGGAGACAGAGAAGTTACAGACTAGGGACAACTGCTCCCTCAATAGGGGGGTGTTCCACCACCTCAGCGTCCCTCTTACCTCACGGGGAGTGCAGGATCTCTCTGTCCACCACCTCAGCGTCCTCTACCTCAGGGGAGTGCAGGATATCTCTGTCTACCACCTCAGCGTCCTCTTACCTCAGGGGAGTGCAGGATATCTCTGTCACCACCTCAGCGTCCTCTTACCTCAGGGGCATGTGCAGGATATCTATGTCTACCACCCCTCAGCGTTCCTCTCTACTCAGGGGGAGTGCAGGATATCTCTGTCCACCCACCTCAGCGTCGATAGCCATCAGCGTTTCTGAGGTAGACGTCGCCCCGTGTGGGTCAGGCCCCACTAGAGGACAGAGGTCATAGAAGAACTTGGGCCAGTGGGTCAGGTACTCCATCACGAAGGTCAGAGCAAACACCTGGGCTGCCTTGTTACGGATGAACGGCCTTCTCTGGTTGGGAGTTCATTAACTGGAGAGGAGGAGGAGGAGGAAGAGGGAGGAAGGAGAGGAGGGGGAGGAGGAGGAGGAGGAGGAAGGGGGAGGAGGAGGAAGGGGGAGGAGGAAGGGGGAGGAGGAAGGGGGAGGAGGAAGGGGGAGGAGGAAGGGGGGGGAGGAGGAAGAGGGGGGGGGGAGGAGGGGAAGGAGGAAGGGGGGAGGAGGAAGGGGAGGAGGAGGAGGAGGGGGAAGGGGAGGAGGAGGAAGAGGAAGAAGAGGGGGGAGGAGGGGAAGGAAGGAAAGGAGGAGGAGGAGGAAGAAGAAGAAGGGGAGGATAGCAGAGAAGGAGAATAACATATTGAATACATTTTCTACGACAATTTTTCCAATCCAGGAATTCAAGGTGTGGAAGACGGCCAACTTCACGACTGTATAAAGATGTGTACCGAACAACAACAACAACAAAAAATCTCAAGTAACAAAACAGTGTCGTTGATGAAATCTGCTACGGCGTTCCAGACGGAGAAGCAGAGCCCACCTGAAGCTGCAGCCATTTCATCAGGGTTTTCTCGTATCAGCTGTTGCGGGCAGGACTGAGACCTCCATGTCTGAGACAAAAACACACACACAACCACAATGTCACTTTCTGTTCCTCACTAATTCATAGAGGAATCCCGTTGAGCGTCTCAAAATAAATTTAGAAATCTATGTTATTTAAAATGATCGCGCCGAACGAGCGTCTGCGATGCCAAGGGATAAAATAATAGAAGTCCTTTTCCATTCTGACGCAGATCGCGCTGAAAGTCCTGCCTCTCCCATCTCCTCATTGGTTTATAGAAGCAGGTACCCACGTGCCGTCTCCTCATTGGTTATACCCACGTGGGGTGACTGAAAGACGAACTGTTTTGCCGGTCGTCGTGGTAACCAAATCACCATATAAGTTAAAAGATGAAAAAGGCTGGAAGGAGGAGAGACGACTAACGATTCGGTTGATCGTTTATCTGTGGATTAATGGCGGAGTAGAGGACCTTGTACATTTCAGGTTAAATAACAACTCAATGTTTATATCCCAGGACAAATTAGCTAGCAACAGCAAGCCAGCTGAATAGGACAAATTAGCTAGCAACAGCAAGCTAGCTGAATAGGACAAATTAGCTAGCAACAGCAAGCTAGCTGAATAGGACAAATTAGCTAGCAACAGCAAGCTAGCTGAATAGGACAATTAGTTAGCAACAGCAAGCTAACTTGCTAAAATTGCCATACATGTTTAATGCTTTTCGACCTGTCCCCAAATTAATGTAATTGGTTCAGAGTTTGTTTTGATATTTTAACCTGCGTGTCGTGATCACGTTTTGTGTGTGGGGGGACAAATACATTTACACTCGCGCAGCGGTTTGGGTTCCGCGTCAGAGAGACAAATATACACGGTTTCATTCAGACGTCAGTAAGAAACGGGACAGTACTTTAATACTTACTGAAAAGCATTCAGAAAAGCTAACAGATTAGTGTTATCTGAGTCAATGGATTGGAGGAACAGTCAACCTGGAGTCAATGGGATTGGAGGAACAGTCAACCTGGAGTCAATGGGATTGGAGGAACAGTCAACCTGGAGTCAATGGGATTGGAGGAACAGTCAACCTGGAGTCAATGGGGATTGGAGGAACAGTCAACCTGGAGTCAATGGGATTGGAGGAACAGTCAACCTGGAGTCAATGGGATTGGAGGAACAGTCAACCTGGAGTCAATGGGATTGGAGGAACAGTCAACCTAGAGTCAATGGGATTGGAGGAACAGTCAACCTAGAGTCAATGGGATTGGAGGAACAGTCAACCTAGAGTCAATGGGATTGGAGGAACAGTCAACCTGGAGTCAATGGGATTGGAGGAACAGTCAACCTGGAGTCAATGGGATTGGAGGAACAGTCAACCTGAGTCAATGGGATGGAGGAACAGTCAACCTGGAGGTCAATGGGATTGGAGGAACAGTCAACCTAGAGTCAATGGGATTGGAGGAACAGTAACTGGGTCAATGGGATTGGAGGAACAGTCAACCTGGAGTCAATGGGATTGGAGGAACAGTCAACCTGGAGTCAATGGGATTGGAGGAACAGTCAACCTGGAGTCAATGGGATTGGAGGAACAGTCAACCTGGAGTCAATGGGATTGGAGGGATTGGAGGAACAGTCAATGGGATTGGAGGGATTGGAGGAACAGTCAATGGGATTGGAGGGATTGGAGGAACAGTCAATGGGATTGGAGGGATTGGAGGAACAGTCAATGGGATTGGAGGAACAGTCAATGGGATTGGAGGAACAGTCAATGGGATTGGAGGAACAGTCAATGGGATTGGAGGGATTGGAGGAACAGTCAATGGGATTGGAGGAACAGTCAATGGGATTGGAGGAACAGTCAATGGGATTGGAGGAACAGTCAATGGGATTGGAGGAACAGTCAATGGGATTGGAGGAACAGTCAATGGGATTGGAGGAACAGTCAATGGGATTGGAGGAACAGTCAATGGGATTGGAGGAACAGTCAATGGGATTGGAGGAACAGTCAATGGGATTGGAGGAACAGTCAATGGGATTGGAGGAACAGTCAATGGGATTGGAGGAACAGTCAACCTGGAGTCCTAATTCGTCATCTATCAGACCAGACTAGTAGCAGGATGACAACTGACAGAGGTACTGCCTCTTTCCTCCCTCTTCCTCTCCTCCTCCCCCCTCTCCTCCTCCTCCCTCTCCTCCTCCTCCCTCTCCTCCTCCTCCTCCTCCTCCTCCCTCTCTTCTCCTCCCCCTCTTCTCCTCCTCTCACCTGTACTTGATCTGGTGCTCCAGGACTTGGAAACAGAAGAACTTCACATGGTCGTCACTGAGAGAGGTATAATAAAGTTATTACAATACATCCAACACAGGGGGAGACCAACACAGGGGGGACCAACACAGGGGGACCAACACAGGGGGGACCAACACAGGGGGGACCAGAGAAGGACCAACAGGGAGACCACAGGGGACCAACAGGGGGGACCAACAGGGGGGACCAACAGGGGGGACCAACAGGGGGGACCAACAGGGAGACCAACACAGGGGGGGGACCAGAATCCAGAACGATCAACAGGGAGACCAACACAGGGGGGACCAGAATCCAGAACGACCAACAGGGGGGACCAACAGGGGAGGGCCAACAGGGGAGGCCAACAGGGGAGGCCAACAGGGAGGCCAACAGGGGAGGCCAACAGGGGAGGCCAACAGGGGGGGCCAACAGGGGGGGCCAAACAGGGGGGGGCCAACAGGGGGACCAACAGGGGGGACCAACAGGGGACCAAATCCAGAGGGAGACCAACAGGGAGGACCAACAGGGGGACCAACAGGGGAGGACCAAAATCCCGAGGGGGACCAACAGGGAGACCAGAGGGGGACCAACAGGGGAGACCAGAGGGGGACCAACAGGGGAGGACCAACAGGGGGACCAACAGGGGGACCAAACAGGGGAGACCAACAGGGAGACAACAGGGGGACCAACAGGGGGACCAACAGGGGGACCAACAGGGGGACCAACAGGGGGACCAACAGGGGGACCAAAGGGGGACCAAAATCCAGAGGGAGACCAACAGGGAGACCGAATCCAGAGGGAGACCAACAGGGAGACCAGAGGGGGACCAACAGGGGAGACCAACAGGGGGACCAACAGGGGAGACCAAACAGGGGAGACCAACAGGGGAGACCAAACAGGGGGACCAACAGGGGGACCAACAGGGGGACCAACAGGGGGACAACAGGGGGACCAACAGGGGGACCAACAGGGGGACCAACAGGGGAGACCAACAGGGGGACCAACAGGTGGACCAACAGGGAGACCAACAGGGAGACCAACAGGGAGACCAAGCAGTAGAACAGGTTGGAATCTGTAACCTCCCAGGTGGGACTAGAAGGATCTCTAATCAGAATCCTACCAACCTAAATGGGTCTCACCTGTAAATGCCTTTAGCCAGGGCCTCTGCACACACCTCCCAGGCATCCTGGGACTCCTTCAACTGCTCAAAATACACCATCGCCTTGAGGAGGAGAGGAACAGGGGCAGAGAGAGAGGGGCAGAGAGAGAGGGGCAGAGAGAGAGGGGCCGAGAGAGACAGCAGAGAGAGGGGCAGAGAGAGAGGGGCAGAGAGAGAGGGGCAGAGAGAGGAGGGACAGAAGAGAGGGCAGAGAGAGGGGGACAGAGAGAGAGGGGCAGAGAGAGAGGGGCAGAGAGAGAGGGGAGAGAGAGAGAGGGGCAGAGAGAGGGGGCAGAGAGAGAGGGCAGAGAGAGAGGGCAGAGAGAGAGGGCAGAGAGAGAGGGCAGAGAGAGAGGGCAGAGAGAGAGGGGCAGAGAGACAGAAGCAGAGAGAGAAACAAGGGTTAGAAAAGGGAGTGAGAGAATGAAAGAGCTTCTGAATCTCACACATAAACTACCACATTCTGCAGCCAGACACACAACCCTCGTGCTGCTGACAGTGGGAGAGGGACTATGGTGGCTGGCTGGCTGGCTGGCTCACTGGCTGGCTGGCTGGTCTGGCTGTCTGGCTCGCTGGCGGGCTGGCTGGCATGGCCCTCGCTGCCTGGCTGGCTGGCTCCTGGCCTGGCTGACTGTCTGGCTCACTGGCTGGCTGTCTGTCTGGCCTCACGGCTGGCTGGCTGTCGGCTCACTGGCTTGGGCTCCACTGGCCTGGCTGGCTCACTGGCTGGCTGGCTCAAGGACACAGTTGGTGTGACATGTATTGTCTGTGTAGGCCACCATCTGAAAAAAGCCCGGTGGAAGCCCTGTGTTTCCCACAGCAGAACCCTGGTGGAAGCCTCGTGTTCCACAGCAGAACAGCAGAACCCCGGCGGAAGCCTCGTGTTCCACAGCAGAACCCTGGTGGAAGCCTCGTGTTCCACAGCAGAACCCGGTGGAAGCCTTGTGTTCCACAGCAGATCCCTGGTGAAGCCTTGTGTTCCACAGCAGATCCCTGGTGGAAGCCTTGTGTTCCACAGCAGATCCCTGGTGGAAGCCTTGTGTTCCACAGCAGATCCCTGGTGGGAGCCTGTGTTCCACAGCAGATCCCTGGTGGAGCCTTGTGTTCCACAGCAGAACCCTGGTGGAAGCCTTGTGTACCACGCAGAACAGCCAGAAACCCTGGGGAAGCCTTGTGTTCCACAGCAGATCCCTGGCGGAAGCCTCGTGTCCACAGGTATTGCTGTGTTGTATTACTGAATATGTGTATATTACTGTATATCAGAGGCCTATTGGTCTGTAGAGATCCATTCTAACCCACTTCATGTGGCCTAATTGTGAACTTCCTGAGGGGTACTGGACTCTGTAAACAGCACCAGTTACAACTTCATGCAGGAGATAACTCCCCATGGATGGAGATGTCTACATGGGTCAGTCTACATGGGTACAGTCTACATGGGTCTTAGTCTACATGGGCCAGGTCTACCTGGGCCAGTCTACATGGTGCCAGTCTACATGGGCCAGTCTACATGGGCCAGTCTACATGGGCCCTGTTGGCCAGTCTACATGGCCGTCTACTGGGCCAGTCTACATGGCCAGTCTACATGGGCCAGTCTACACTGGGTACATGGATCAGTTCTTACATGGGTCTGAGAATCATTCCATGGAGGCCAACGAGTTGGATCAAGTCCAGTCTACATGGGGTCAGTCTACATGGGCCAGTCTACACGGGTCTGAGAATCATTTCCAGGAGCCAACGAGTTTGGATCAAGTCCAGTCTACATGGGTCAGTCTACATGGGCCAGTCTACATGGGCCAGTCTACATGGGCCAGTCTACATGGGCCAGTCTACATGGGTCTGAGAATCATTTCCAGGAGCCAATGAGTTTGGAACCGCAAGATTTGTCCTCTACAAACCACATGAATGAACTGCACACACACAGTAATGAGACGTGCCTTCTGCCTATAGCAGGCGTCTGCGTTAGGGATGACAGACAGACAGACAGACAGACCGACAGAGACAGCAGAGACAGACAGACAGAGACAGACAGACAGAGAACAGCAGAGACAGACAGAGACCAGCCAAGGACAGAAGAGACAGACCAGAGACAGACAGACAGACAGACAGAGACCCGACCCGACCGACCCGGAAGACAGGACAGGACAGACAGAGACAGACAGAGACAGACAGAGCCAGACAGACAGAGACAGGACAGAGAACAGACCAGAGACATCACCGAGCAGACAGAGAAGACAGAGACAGACAGAGACAGACAGAGACAGAGACGGACAGCGGACAGGACAGAGGACAGCCAGAGACAGACAGAGACAGCGACAGACGGACAGACGACAGACGACAGGCCGACCAGACGACAGACGACAGACAGAGACAGCCAGACAGAGACAGACAGACAGAGACAGACAGAGACAGACAACAGAGACAGACAGAGGACAGACGTTACCTTCTGCTCTATAGCAGGCTGTCCTGCGTTAGGGTTGAAGCCCCAGCAGGGCCTGCTCGGTCCATGTTGCTAATGGAGACAGACTGGCAGGCCATGAAGAATGGTTAGCTGCATGCTTCCCTCCACTGTAGTTTCACTAGTCCTTCTGCTTGCTCCCCTCCGGCCAGGCCAAGCCACATCTACACAACAACACAACAATCACAATAACTAGGGCTGGGAATAGCCAGGGACCTCACAATACGAGATCATGAAAACTAAGGTTGCCAATACAATGTGTATTGCGATTCTCATGACTCCATATGTATTGAGAGTCTATATTTACCACTGTGATTCGATACTGTGATTTTATTGCAATTTTGATGTTCCGAACATATTGCTCACCAATATGTCTGCTGCAGAGCGACAAGACAAAACAAGTTTTTGTTATTTAAAAAAATAAAAAACGTTTTAACCTTTTTCTCACCCATTTCGTGATATCCAAATTGGTAGTTACAGTCTTGTCCCATCACTGCAACTCCCGTACGAACTCGGGACAGGCGAAGGTCGAGAGCCGTGCGTCCTCTGAACACGACCTCGCCAAGCCGCTCTGCTTCTTTATTACATGCTCGCTTAACCCGGAAGCCAGCCGCACCAATGTGTCGGAGGAAATACCGTCCAGCTGGAGACCGGAAGTCAGCTTGCAGGCACCCGGCCGCCACAAGGAGTCGCTGGAGCGCGAACGGGACCAAGACATCCCGGCCGGCCCACCAACCTCTCCCCTAACCCGGACGACGGCGCTGGGCAAAACTCTCCCCTAACCGGACGGCGACGCTGGGCCAAACTCTCCCCCTAACCCGGGCGACGGCGCTGGGCCAAACTCTCCCCTAACCCGGGCGACGGCGCGGGCCAAACTCTCCCCTAACCCGGGCAGACGGCGCTGGGCCAAACCTCTCCCCTAACCCGGGCGACGGCGCTGGGCCAAACTCTCCCCTAACCGGGCGACGGCGCTGGGCAAACTCTCCCCTAACCCGGACGGCGCGCTGGGCAAAACTCTCCCCAACCCGGACGACGACGCTGGGCCAAACTCTCCCCTAACCCGGACGACGCTGGGCCAAACTCTCCCCTAACCCGGACGGCGCTGGGCCAATTTGGTGCGTCGCCTCACAGGTCCCCCCCGGGTCACAGCCGACTGTGACTCAGCCGGGATCGAACCCGGGTCTGTAATTGATGCCACAAGCACTGCGAGCAGTACCTTAGACCGCCAACGCCAAGTTTTGATCAGTCATGGAAATTAAAATTAAAAGTGCTGAAACCAAAATTGGTCTCCTCATTTAAAAAGACAGAGAACCAACGTGATGACAGAAACATACTGGAGTTTTTGGTGCCGGTACAGCCAACTAAAGATTACATTATATTGCCATATCATCAAAAACAGAAAATACTGGAGTTTTGGTGCCGGTGCTGCAGCCAACTAAAGATACATTATATTGCCATATCATCAAAACAGAAACATATTGTAGTTTTGGTGCCGGTACAGCCAACTAAAGATACATTATATTGCCATACATCAAAAACAGAAACATATTGGAGTTTTGGTGCCGGTACAGCCAACTAAAGATACATTATATTGCCATATCATCAAAAGAAATATCCTGATTGTAACTATCCATTTTGAAGTCTGAGATAATTTACTGAACGCTGTTATGGATTCTCTCACACACACACACACATTACCAACCATAACAACACACAAGGAAGAACGATGATGATGTGGAAATCTGCCGGATTTGAAACCCATTGTAATCTATGGAATACATTCAAATACACCTGGTTACCAAATGGCAGTTATGATGAGTAGCTAAAGAAACATGGGTAACTTACATAACCACTAACTTTATAGAGCTAGCCTCCGCCTCCCGGCATAGAGCTAGCCTCCGCCTCCCGGCATAGAGCTAGCCTCCGCCTCCCGGCATAGAGCTAGCCTCCGCCTCCCGGCATAGAGCTAGCCTCCGCCTCTTGGCATAGCTGGTGCTGTTGAGTTCCATTGTGTGATTGCCTCATTGACTCAGTGGCAGCTGACCAGCATGCCCAGGACAGTGAACAACAGTAGCTAACTAGCTAGCACAGCAGTGTAGTGGCCTGCACGGCACAGCGAAGTGTCAGCGAGTGTGTGTGGCTAGTATTGTTTGACACACACACCACACACACACACACACACACAACAGCGTAATGCTGAGTCAACACAAAATGCAGGCGTTGATGCGAGGCCCAGACAGACCCTGTAACTGGCCTCTCCCCTCTACATAATGAACACTATGAACAATACCGCCGTACCCCAGCAGCTAACCCGCCGCCGTACCCCAGCAGCTAACCTCGGGTCCGCCGCCGTACCCCAGCAGCTAACCTCGGGTCCGCCGCCGTACCCCAGCAGCTAACCTCGGGTCCGCCGCCGTACCCCAGCAGCTAACCTCGGGTCCGCCGCCGTACCCCAGCAGCTAACCTCGGGTCCGCCGCCGTACCCCAGCAGCTAACCTCGGGTCCGCCGCCGTACCCCAGCAGCTAACCTCGGGTCCGCCGCCGTACCCCAGCAGCTAACCTCGGGTCCGCCGCCGTACCCCAGCAGCTAACCTCGGGTCCGCCGCCGTACCCCAGCAGCTAACCTCGGGTCCGCCGCCGTACCCCAGCAGCTAACCTCGGGTCCGCCGCCGTACCCCAGCAGCTAACCTCGGGTCCGCCCGTACCCCAGCAGCTAACCTCGGGTCCGCCGCCGTACCCCAGCAGCTAACCTCGGGTCCGCCGCCGTACCCCAGCAGCTAACCTCGGGTCCGCCGCCGTACCCCAGCAGCTAACCTCGGGTCCGCCGCCGTACCCAGCAGCTAACCTCGGGTCCGCCGCCGTACCCCAGCAGCTAACCTCGGGTCCGCCGCCGTACCCCAGCAGCTAACCTCGGGTCCGCCGCCGTACCCCAGCAGCTAACCTCGGGTCCGCCGCCGTACCCCAGCAGCTAACCTCGGGTCCGCCGCCGTACCCCAGCAGCTAACCTCGGGTCCGCCGCCGTACCCCAGCAGCTAACCTCGGGTCCGCCGCCGTACCCCAGCAGCTAACCTCGGGTCCGCCGCCGTACCCCAGCAGCTAACCTCAGGTCCGCCGCCGTACCCCAGCAGCTAACCTCAGGTCCGCCGTACCCCAGCAGCTAACCTCAGGTCCGCCGTACCCCAGCAGCTAACCTCAGGTCCGCCGTACCCCAGCAGCTAACCTCAGGTCCGCCGTACCCCAGCCTAACCTCAGGTCCGCCGTACCCCAGCAGCTAACCTCAGGTCCGCCGTACCCCAGCAGCTAACCTCAGGTCCGCCGTACCCCAGCAGCTAACCTCAGGTCCGCCGTACCCCAGCAGCTAACCTCAGGTCCGCCGTACCCCAGCAGCTAACCTCAGGTCCGCCGTACCCCAGCAGCTAACCTCAGGTCCGCCGTACCCCAGCAGCTAACCTCAGGTCCGCCGTACCCCAGCAGCTAACCTCAGGTCCGCCGTACCCCAGCAGCTAACCTCAGGTCCGCCGTACCCCAGCAGCTAACCTCAGGTCCGCCGTACCCCAGCAGCTAACCTCAGGTCCACTGTACCCCAGCAGCTAACAGTTAGACAACACATAGCTAGCATGATGCAACATGGACTCAATATTTCTAATCAGTTACGTACACATATGCTGCAGATAACACAACAGGTGCAGCGAAATGCTTGTGTTTCTAGCTCCAACAGTAATACCAAATGCTGTGTTTCTAGCTCCAACAGTGCAGTAATACCTAATGCTTGTGTTTCTAGCTCCAACAGTAATACCTAATGCTTGTGTTTCTAGCTCCAACAGTAATACCTAATGCTTGTGTTTCTAGCTCCAACAGTACACGTAATACCGAATGCTTGTGTTTCTAGCTCCAACAGTAATACCTAATGCTTGTGTTTCTAGCTCCAACAGCAGTAGGATGGTGTGGACAGCAGTAGTTATATAGGATAGTTGGGACAGCAGTAGTTATATAGGATGGTGTGGACAGCAGTAGTTATACAGGATTTGCCTTGACTAGAATAAATTATAAACACATGAGTAAAACAGTTTGGAAACGTTATTAAAGTGACCAGTGATCCACGTCTATTTTACACGGTAGCAGCAGTCTGAGGTGCAGGGTAGAGTACCGGGTGGTTAGCAGGCTAGTAACCACTGACTAAGTTCAGGGTAGAGTACCGGGTGGTAGCAGGCTAGTAACACTGACTAAAGTTCAGGGTAGAGTACCGGGTGGTAGCCAGCTAGTAACACTGACTAAAGTTCAGGGTAGAGTACCGGGTGGTAGCAGGCTAGTAACACTGACTAAAGTTCAGGGCAGGGCGCTGGGATGCTGGGCGGAGGCCGGCTACTGGAGACTAACATTCGGATGGCCTGGAGATAGAAGCTGGGTTTTTTTAGTTTCTCTGTCCCAGCTTTAATGCACATGCACATGTCTCCTCCTTCTAGATGGTAGAGGGGGGCGGACAGGAAGTGGCTGTTGACTGTGTTTCTACTGGTCGTTGTTTTAAGGCTGGTTGTATTGGTGTTAGCTAGGTTACCAAATAAAATGATGCTTTATTACCACGCGGTATTGTAAAACACATCGTTCGTGGCCGGTGTTTGCTTGTTTGCCGACTTTTTTTTGTACAGCTTTGACAGCGCTACTGTATCTTTCTGACATGCAAAGACCCAAACAGCGTTCCATAGTATGTCGTGAAGCTAATAGCAGCGAAGCTATTACTGTGTAACTCCGGTAGGGCAACATCTGAAAAATAGTGCACTTGGTAATGTTAGTGTGTACCGGAGCGCGACCAGTCGGCGAAAGCCAACATCACCCACGACAGAGAACGGTTGATTGTCAAAGGCAATGAATTCCATTATCTTGGCTTTAATGGATTTCGCCTTTTGAGTTGTCGTCTCGTTGAAATGTTCTTACTCTTTCAAATGACTGCTGGACTTGTTGACTGCTCGATCCACACAGCAGACATTGTGGGCTAGGTTAGGAATGCTGATTTGCACGTGTAGCGCAAACATTTTAACGTGGCGTCATTACGTCATGTACCTTCGTTATATCGGTATGCACGGTAGCTTTGACATCCGGTTTTTAACTAGACACCGGGCCGATACCGATGTTGGCATTTTTAGCTAATATCAGCCGATTCCCATATGTTCACCGACATATCGTGCATCTCTAATGGAAACTGCTCGGCATCTGACCACAAGGCGCTACAGAGGGTAGTGTGTACGACCCAGTATATCGCTGGGGCCAAGCTTCCTGACATCCAGGACCTCTATACCAGGCGGTGTCAGAGGAAGGCCCCCCAAAAAATGTATCAAAGACTACAGTCACCCAGTCAGACTGTTCTCTCTGCTACCGCACGGCAGGTGGTACCGGAGCGCCAAGTCCAGGACCAAAAGGCTCCTTAACAGCGTCTACCCCCAAGCCATAAGACTGCTGAACAATTCATCAAATGGCCACCCAGCCACCCCTTGTTTTTCACTGCTGCTACTCACTGTTTATTATCTATGAATAGTCACTTCAGCCTTGTTATTGTTATGTCATTTTCTTGTGTTACTTTTTGATTTTGTTTAACACTTTAGTTTATTTAGGAAAACATTTGCGTAACTCTATTTCTTGAACTGCATTGTTTGGTTAAGGCCTTGTCAGTAAGCATTTCACGGTAAGGTAAGGTTGTTGTATTCGGCGCATGTGACAAATAAAATGTAAATTTGCTGTAGATGTCCTGGAGGGCAGGCAGTGTTGCCCGCGGTGATGCGTTGGGACGACCACACCACCTACTGGAGAGCCCTGCGGTTGAGGACGGTGCAGGTGCCGTACCAGGCGGTGATACAGCCCGAACAGACAGGATGCTCTCGATGGCGCATCTGTAAAAGAACGCGAGGATCTGATTGGCCCCGCGCCTAATTTCTTCTGGAGGTCGAAGAGGCGGTTGTTGCGCCTTCTTCACCACACCGTCTGTGTGAATGGATCATTTCTGGTTGTCAGTCCACGCCGATGGAACTTGAAGCATTTTTCACCGTCTCCACTGTGGCACCGTCGATGTGAATGGGGGGGGGGCGTGATCTCTCCGGTGTCTCCTGAAGTCCACGATAAGCTCCTTCGTTTGTCGACGTTGAGGTAAGAGATTATTTTTCCTGGCAGCACTCCGCCAGGGGCCCTCGACCTCCTCCCTGTAGGCCGTCTTGTCGTTGTTGGTACATCAGCACTACCACTGTTGTGTCATCAGCAAACTTTGATGATTGAGTTGGAGACGTGAGCAGCCAAGCAGTCACGGGTGAACAGGGAGTACAGCAGGGAATCCAGCACCCAGTTGCATAGGGCAGGGTTCAGACCCCAGGACCCCCGAGCTCAGTGATGAACTTGGAGGGCACTATGGTGTCGAAAGCTGCGCTGTAGTCGATGAACAGCATTTATATACATAGGAATTCATCTTGTCCAGATGGGATAGGGCAGTGTGCATGCGACGGCGGTTGAGTCATCTGTGGATCTGTTGGGGCGGTACGCAAATCGTAGTGGGTCTAGGGCATCAGGTAAGGTGATATTAACTAGTAGGTCTAGGGCATCAGGTAAGGTGATATTAACTAGTGGGTCTAGGGCATCAGGTAAGGTGATATTAACTAGTGGGTCTAGGGCATCAGGTAAGGTGATATTAACTAGTGGGTCTAGGGCATCAGGTAAGGTGATATTAACTAGTGGTCTAGGGCATCAGGTAAGGTGATATTAACTAGTGGGTCTAGGGCATCAGGTAATGATATTAACTAGTGGTCTAGGGCATCAGGTAAGGTGATATTAACTAGTGGGTCTAGGGCATCAGGTAAGGTGATATTAACTAGTGGGTCTAGGGCATCAGGTAAGGTGATATTAACTAGTGGGTCTAGGGCATCAGGTAAGGTGATATTAACTAGTGGGTCTAGGGCATCAGGTAAGGTGATATTAACTAGTGGGTCTAGGGCATCAGGTAAGGTGATATTAACTAGTGGGTCTAGGGCATCAGGTAAGGTGATATTAACTAGTGGGTCTAGGGCATCAGGTAAGGTGATATTAACTAGTGGGTCTAGGGCATCAGGTAAGGTGATATTAACTAGTGGTCTAGGGCATCAGGTAAGGTGATATTAACTAGTGGGTCTAGGGCATCAGGTAAGGTGATATTAACTAGTGGGCAAGGGCATCAGGTAAGGTGATATTAACTAGTGGGTCTAGGGCATCAGGTAAGGTGATATTAACTAGTGGGTCTAGGGCATCAGGTAAGGTGATATTAACTAGTGGGTCTAGGGCATCAGGTAAGGTGATATTAACTAGTAGGTCTAGGGCATCAGGTAAGGTGATATTAACTAGTGGGTCTAGGGCATCAGGTAAGGTGATATTAACTAGTGGTCTAGGGCATCAGGTAAGGTGATATTAACTAGTGGTCTAGGGCATCAGGTAAGGTGATATTAACTAGTGGGTCTAGGGCATCAGGTAAGGTGATATTAACTAGTGGGTCTAGGGCATCAGGTAAGGTGATATTAACTAGTGGGTCTAGGGCATCAGGTAAGGTGATATTAACTAGTGGTCTAGGGCATCAGGTAAGGTGATATTAACTAGTGGGTCTAGGGCATCAGGTAAGGTGATATTAACTAGTGGTCTAGGGCATCAGGTAAGGTGATATTAACTAGTGGGTCTAGGGCATCAGGTAAGGTGATATTAACTAGTGGGTCTAGGGCATCAGGTAAGGTGATATTAACTAGTGGGTCTAGGGCATCAGGTAAGGTGATATTAACTAGTGGGTCTAGGGTATCAGGTAAGGTGATATTAACTAGTGGGTCTAGGGCATCAGGTAAGGTGATATTAACTAGTGGTCTAGGGCATCAGGTAAGGTGATATTAACTAGTGGTCTAGGGCATCAGGTAAGGTGATATTAACTAGTGGTCTAGGGCATCAGGTAAGGTGATATTAACTAGTGGGTCTAGGGCATCAGGTAAGGTGATATTAACTAGTGGGTCTAGGGCATCAGGTAAGGTAGATCCTTAACTAGTGGGTCTAGGGCATCAGGTAAGGTGATATTAACTAGTGGGTCTAGGGCATCAGGTAAGGTGATATTAACTAGTGGGTCTAGGGCATCAGGTAAGGTGATATTAACTAGTGGGTCTAGGGCATCAGGTAAGGTGATATTAACTAGTGGGTCTAGGGCATCAGGTAAGGTGATATTAACTAGTGGGTCTAGGGCATCAGGTAAGGTGATATTAACTAGTGGGTCTAGGGCATCAGGTAAGGTGATATTAACTAGTGGGTCTAGGGCATCAGGTAAGGTGATATTAACTAGTGGGTCTAGGGCATCAGGTGAGGTGATATGATATTAAGCTAACTAGTGGGTCCAGGGCATCAGGTAAGGTGATATTAACTAGTGGTCTAGGGCATCAGGTAAGGTGATATTAACTAGTGGGTCTAGGGCATCAGGTAAGGTGATATTAACTAGTGGGTCTAGGGCATCAGGTAAGGTGATATTAACTAGTGGGTCTAGGGCATCAGGTAAGTGATATTAACTAGTGGTCTAGGGCATCAGGTAAGGTGATATGAACCTTAACTAGCGTCAAAGCACTTCAGGGTGACAGCAGTGAGCGCTGTGGGGGCGATGGTCATTTAGTTCAGGTACTTTTAGCTTTTCTTGGGTCAAGGAACAAATGGTGGACATCTTGAAGCAAATGTGGACATCAGACTGGGATAGGAGAGAGACTGAATATATCCGGAAACACTCCAGCCAGCTGGTTAATAACATGTTCTGAGGACGTGGGATGCTGTCTGGTCCGGTCCGGTCGCCTTGCGAGGTCTAATAAACTATTTTGACCTAGATGCCTGTTACCTAGTATTGACTAACGTTAACTAGCTTAACTCGCTAGCGGCTGGACATCGGGCACCGATATACCGACTGTCCGTCTGTGTCTGGTCAGCCACTCCTCACAAAAAGTTGCCCTTGTGTGTGTGTGTGTGTGTGTGTGTGTGTGTAGAGTGCTGGCTTGTTCTCATAACGTTAGCTGGATATCTAGTTAGCTTCGTTTAAACTAACAAGGTATAACAACGATAAATACAGGTTTTATACTTGTATTATCAACAAAACAAAAAAAACGTCTATCGTTGTACCACATTGCGCCCCGATAACGGTCTCGGTGCTCGATTCCCGAGGCCCCGTTAAACAAAATCAATTCAGAAGAAAACCGATATATATCTCACCTTATTGCTAACTTTTATCTCATCGTCTCCGTCCGTCGGTACATCCTAAATGGTCAGGAATTACTCAGGAGAAACACTTTCCCTTCTAGTTTTGTCTGTTTATCTCTACTAAACAAAAAATAGGGTTCAAGAGGAGGAATTTCTTCGAGCGGATTTCTTGCGGCGTGTCGATTAAAACCGGATGTCGGGGGGGAAACGTGGGGTCATGACCACCGGAAGAAGAAGTTCCCTCACACATTTTTTTTTTTTGTCAAATAAAACGTTAAAACCTTTATTTCCTTCACGACAAGTCTGTGGCTAGATATATGTTTTTGTCATCCTTTTTCCTCATAATAATTCCATAAATGTTTTTGAAAAGGGAATATTTAACTATTTTTTTTCACAAATTGATGAGATAAATCTAATTTATTATTTTTTTATTTTTTTTATTTCACCTTTATTTAACCAGGTAGGCTAGTTGAGAACAAGTTCTCATTTACAACTGCGACCTGGCCAAGATAAAGCAAAGCAGTTCGACAACATACAACAACACAGAGTTACACATGGAATAAACAAAACACACAGTCAATAATACATTAGAAAAATAAGTCTATATACAATGTGAGCAAATGAGGTGAGATAAGGGAGGATAAGGCAATAAATAGGCCATGGTGGCAAAGTAAATACAATATAGCAAGTAAAACACTGGAATGGTAGAATTGTGGTAGAAGAAAGTGCAAAGTAGAAATAGAAATAATGGGGTGCAAAGGAGCAAAACAAAATAAATAAATAAATACAGTAGGGGAAAAGGTAGTTGTTTGGGCTAAATTATAGATGGGCTATGTACAGGTGCAGTGATCTGTGAGCTGCTCTGACAGCTGGTGAAAGGGTGAGATAAGTGTTTCCAGTTTCAGAGATTTAGATATGAGGTGATTCTACTCTCTGATACAGCCAAAGATTGACTGTCGTTGACAATGTCAAAGATACTGATAAAAATTATAGCTAAAATATAAAGAAAATCGTTCATAAGATTTTTTTTTTTAATTGGGTTATTACAGCTTATAAACGCTCTTGACGGCGAACCAATCTGAGGAATTAAAACGTTTTGATCCCGCCCCTTTTTGTACGTGATATCCGGGTTCTCCGCCCTACTACTTCCTCTTTCCCAGTTCGCAGTCAGCGAGAGACACCATGAAGGCGTCTGGCACAGTATGTAAAATTGTTTATTCGACCTTTTTAAAACCACAGAAACCCAGTTATATAGACAGATTTGAGTACATACCGTTACAATCGTTTGATTGATGTAGTCACATGATGCTAAATCGATATAAATAGTTTAAATGATCGTTTTCTTTTATAAAAACTGAAGCCTCCGCGGCTATAACATGGCGTCCACGTTTGAGATTTCGGACCATGTGGGCCCGTAGAGAAACAAGGCAAGCTAACTAGGGAAAAGATGAGAACAAATTTACCCGTCTGTGTATTTTTAGCCCACCTTTCTCCAAATTTGTCTTTCTGTACACTTCATCCCAGGGTGTGTTAAAATGCCCGTGAAGTGCTAACTTTAGTAAGCTAGTTAGTTGCCATATACCTGCCCAGCCGGAGGCCACGTTGCTAGCCGGCTAACTTGGCCACTTACATTTTAGTCATTTAGCAGACGCTCTTATCCAGAGCGACTTACAGTAGTGAATGCATATTTCATTTCACATTTTTTTTATATATATATATAACTAGATAGTGGTCCCGTGTGGCTCAGTTGGTTGAGCGTGGTGTTTGCAACGCCAGGGTTGAGGGTTCAATTCCCACGAGGGACCAGTACGGAGAAAAATAATGTATGAAATGTATGCATTCACTACTGTAAGTCACTCTGGATAAGACCGTCTGTAAAATGTAGTGTCATTCAGAACTGTAAAAAATATCTTAAGTTAGCAGGTTAAGATTGGCTGGTTACCAACCTAAAACATTGCGCCTTTATTAATACATGAAACCAACGTAATGTTGACATCATGCAGTTTGACTGTAGGAAATGTCAAGCATTGTATTAATTTCATTTAGTAAATGTTTTCTATTTCTGAATTGTAATGCACCCTAACCCAAAGGCCATATCAAATAAAAGGTATGATCTTGTCAGGTGTGCTAAAATCAACATGATGTACCTTGTCGCCTTTCTCTGATGCCGATGTGCCGTTGAAAGTGAATCCAAGGTTCAACATTTTTTTAATACTATATTTTGTTTTATTCCGGTATCCATCAGTCTTTTATTTAAAGTTAGCAACTGGTATATTTGGACGGTTTGTAAAAATCGTCCTATGGACATTATATTGTACGTTACCTCACATTACTTCCTCTCCTGCTCCATCCACACAGCTTAGGGAGTACAAAGTCGTTGGGCGCCTCCTGCCCTCGGTGAAGAACCCCACCCCTCCTCTCTACCGCATGCGGATCTTCGCTCCTAACCACGTGGTGGCTAAATCTCGCTTCTGGTACTTTGTCTCCCAGCTGAGGAAGATGAAGAAGGCCAACGGAGAGACTGTCTACTGTGGGCTGGTAGGTACGGGGGGACAGGGTGGGATAATGGGGGGGGGGGGGAGGGTGGGGGGGGGGCAGGGTGGGATGGGAGGGGGGGATGGGGGGGACAGACAGGGTGGGGGGGGGGGCAGGGTGGGATGATGATGGGGGGATGGGGGGGACAGACAGGGTGGGATGATAAGTCAGGGGGGGAACAAATCAACTGCTAAGATTTCACCGGTTTATTGAATTCATATGTTTTTTTTATGTGTTTTCTATTTACTGAGATTTTCATTATGTGCAAATAAACGATTATATTATGGGAATGGATGGTGGTCAGTGGTCTGGCTGGAAGTTAGTATTACTGTTGCACAAACAACCATGAAGTAGTTTTAAAGACACTGCTCTTTAAAGAGAGATTACAGAAGAAAGGAAACGGTTGATGAGATTGACCGGTATTAGATTTGTATGTAAAAAGAAACCGATCGCTGCATCGTTTGTGAGATGGTACTCTCCCGAAGGCCCCGTCATACCTGAAGAAATTGACAAATGTTGCCGTTTTCAGGGTAAACATGAGTAAATGTCGTGGGTGTACACCAGTGTCGTCACGATATCCTGAATTTAGACTTAAACTTCCTGTTTTACTGTCAGGATACTCAATATCATCAACGATGCTTGATTTTCAAAACGCCACAACATATAAAATGGTCGCTTAAGGCACCGATGGAAAATGGCACCTGATCCAGATGGAGGAACTCAGTTACAGCTCTTTTATTTAACCTTTATATAACTAGGCAAGTCAGTTAAGAACAAATTCTTATTTACAATGACGGCCTCCCGGGGAACAGTGGGGTTAACTGCCTTGTTCAGGGGGCAGAACGACAGATTTGTACCTTGTCAGTTCGGGGATTCGAACTTGCAACATTTCGGTTAATAGTCCAACGCTCTAACCACTAGGCTACCTGCTCTAACCACTAGGCTACCTGCTCTAACCACTAGGCTACCTGTCTCTAACCACTAGGCTACCTGCTCTAACCACTAGGCTACCTGCTCTAACCACTAGGCTACCTGCCTAACCACTAGGCTACCTGCTCTAACCACTAGGCTACCTGCTCTAACCACTAGGCTACCTGCTCTAACCACTAGGCTACCTGCCTCTAACCACTAGGCTACCTGCCTCTAACCACTAGGCTACCT
This sequence comes from Salmo trutta, assembly GCF_901001165.1. NCBI lineage: Eukaryota > Metazoa > Chordata > Actinopteri > Salmoniformes > Salmonidae > Salmo > Salmo trutta. Next base: position 643,084 of record NW_021822437.1, read on the forward strand.
GCTCTAACCACTAGGCTACCTGCTCTAACCACTAGGCTACCTGCCTCTAACCACTAGGCTACCTGCCTCTAACCACTAGGCTACCTGCCTCTAACCACTAGGCTACCTGCCTCTAGCCACTAGGCTACCTGCTCTAACCACTAGGCCCCTGCCTCTAACCACTAGGCCACCTGCTCTAACCACTAGGCTACCTGTCTCTAACCACTAGGCTACCTGCTCTAACCACTAGGCTACTTGCTCTAACCACTAGGCTACCTGCTCTAACCACTAGGCTACCCTGCCGCCTCTGTTCTGTGGTTGGGTATCTTGGGGTTTTCTTTAAACTATGCAAGTCAGTTAAAAAAATATATATATTATTTATTTACCATGACGGCTTACACCAGCCGAACCCGGACGACGCTGGGCCAATTTGTGTTATGGGTGACGCACAATGTATCAATCATACATTCAATTTGATTGTTCTTTTGTAGGTTTAGTAAAAACATTTGGTAATAATTTATTTTGAAAGATACATTTCTAGGTAAACTTAATTAAATCAAGCTGAAGACCAGGTCTTATTCACAGTACAGGTGAATGAAGATTATTCAATAGGAGTGTGTCATGCATTGAGTTATTCAGCTTGTTTTTAGCTGATTTAATTTCAATGGGGCTACAGATAACAAACAATCCCTTCTGTTTTAGGACTAGCATTGCGCTGATAGACTGGAACCTCTCAATCGTGGGAGACCCGTTTGACAGAAGCACAGAATGTAACTAACAAAATACTTTTACCGGGCTGTTTTTTTTGTTGTTGTGTATCTGGAAAAGTACCCAAGTTTCAGAATACCGTGCAACACTAATGTACATCCGTCTTTCATCCCTCTGCCCTTAAAAGTGTCAGTCCAGGAAGTTCTCGTTCTGTAAGGTTGAACCCTGTCTCTCAGTCCAGGAAGTTGTCTCGTTCTGTGAGGTTGAACCCTGTCTCTCAGTCCAGGAAGTTGTCTCGTTCTGTAAGGTTGAACCCTGTCTCTCAGTCCAGGAAGTTGTCTCGTTCTGTAAGGTTGAACCCTGTCTCTCAGTCCAGGAAGTTGTCTCGTTCTGTGAGGTTGAACCCTGTCTCTCAGTCCAGGAAGTTGTCTCGTTCTGTAAGGTTGAACCCTGTCTCTCAGTCCAGGAAGTTGTCTCGTTCTGTAAGGTTGAACCCTGTCTCTCAGTCCAGGAAGTTGTCTCGTTCTGTAAGATTGAACCCTGTCTCTCAGTCCAGGAAGCTGTCTCGTTCTGTAAGGTTGAACCCTGTCAGTCAGTCCAGGAGGTTGTCTCGTTCTGTAAGGTTGAACCCTGTCTCTCAGTCCAGGAAGTTGTCTCGTTCTGTGAGATTGAACCTCTCAGTCCAGGAAGTTGTCTTGTTCTGTAAGGTTGAACCCTGTCAGTCAGTCCAGGAGGTTGTCTCGTTCTGTGAGGTTGACCCCTGTCTAATTAACTCTGATTCCCCCCCACCTCTGTCTCAGGTGCACGAGAAGACTCCCCTGAAGGTGAAGAACTTTGGCATCTGGTTGCGTTACGACTCCCGTAGCGGAACCCACAACATGTACAGAGAATACAGAGACCTGACCACGTCTGCAGCCGTCACCCAGTGCTGTAAGTATGTCCCGGTAGAATACAGAGACCTGACCACGTCTGCAGCCGTCACCCAGTGCTGTAAGTTTGACCCAGTGTGGAGAACACTGGACTGTCCTAGTGCTGTATGTCCCAGTGTGGACAACACTGGACTGTCTCCCAGTGTGGACAACACTGGACTGTCTCCCAGTGTGGACAACACTGGACTGTCTCCCAGTGTGGACAACACTGGACTGTCTCCCAGTGTGGACAACACTGGACTGTCTCCCAGTGTGGACAACACTGGACTGTCTCCTAGTGCTGTAAGTTTGTCCCAGTCTCTCTGACAGTCTGGAGTTCACTGGATTTAACCCATTGATGCATTGGACGGCCATTTTTAAGATCTGTGATCATTATCAGCTGGTTCCTAATGATGATAGATGTTTAGTTAAACAGCTTGTATCTGCTGTAGCTCCGTCCCAGGAGAATAGAGAGGGAATTTAGAGTTAACAGTGTAAACGTTTGAGTTGGCACATAAACCCGAAGTGCATTGTCTCTCTGTGTGTGTGTGTGTGTGTTTGTGTGTGTGTGTGTGTGTGTGTGTGTGTTAGGTTTGGGTACTATCCGGATGTTCATACCGTTTCTGTACCACGCTGGGGTATACGGTATTATCGGAGGTGTACCTAAGTTGCACTGTAAACCATTTAGGAAACCGGGATCTTGATCCAGGGGGATGTTGAGTATCTCTGCTGTAACCAAGAAGCTTGATGTTGACATCTAACACTTATAGCAAGTTGGCTATTTACTCAGTACATCTTAGCTAGCAAGTTGGCTATTTACTCAGTACATCTTAGCTAGCAAGTTAGCTATTTACTCAGTACATCTTAGCTAGCAAGTTAGCTATTTACTCAGTACATCTTAGCTAGCAAGTTGCTATTTACTCAGTACATCTTAGCTAGCAAGTTAGCTATTTACTCAGTACATCTTAGCTAGCAAGTTAGCTATTTACTCAGTACATCTTAGCTAGCAAGTTAGCTATTTACTCAGTACATCTTAGCTAGCAAGTTAGCTATTTACTCAGTACATCTTAGCTAGCAAGTTAGCTATTTACTCAGTACATCTTAGCTAGCAAGTTAGCTATTTACTCAGTACATCTTAGCTAGCTAGTTAGCTATTTACTCAGTACATCTTAGCTAGCAAGTAAGTTAGCTATTTACTCAGTACATCTTAGCTAGCAAGTAAGTTAGCTATTTACTCAGTACATCTTAGCTAGCAAGTAAGTTAGCTATTTACTCAGTACATCTTAGCTAGCAAGTTAGCTATTTACTCAGTACATCTTAGCTAGCAAGTAAGTTAGCTATTTACTCAGTACAACTTAGCTAGCAAGTTAGCAAACCAGATGTCATTTACTCAGTACATCTTAGCTAGCAAGTTAGCAAACCAGATGCACAGCTGGAGCCCAGGCTGGAGATCATTTACAAGCCTGCTGTGTGTGATCTTGTCGTGTCAGAAATCAAACCATCAGGACTCTGTTGTCTTTCAGCAGCTACACGTGAAACCAACGTTCTCCAATCCACACTTAAAAGCTTTGAGACGTGTACTTTATCTGACCCCCCCCCCCAAAGGTCACAGTTTTTTTCACAAAGTTCAAGTGTCCGCTCAGCAAACCTGAAATTTGATCATTGGGATGTTGCTTAATTTGCCCTCCTAAAGGTTTTGATAAATCTTTCTTGGGGGGGGGGGGGGGCAGTTGAGTGGTGTTGTCACTAGCTGTGTTTTTGTTTTTTTGTTATTCTAATGTTTTGTGTGTGTGTGTTCTCCAGATCGTGATATGGGCGCTCGCCATCGTGCCCGTGCTCATTCCATCCACATCATGAAGGTGCAGGAGATCGCCGCCAATAAATGCCGCAGACCTGCCATCAAGCAGTTCCACGTAAGTCCAACACACACAGTATATCGTTCACCCCGAGCGAGGGCAGACTGTTCCCTCTGCTACCAGCACAGCAAGCTGTACCGGGGCCCCTAGCTAGGGCAGACTGTTCCCTCTGCTACCAGCACAGCAAGCTGTACCGGGGCCCCTAGCTAGGTCAGACTGTTCTCTCTACCAGCACAGCAAGCTGTACCGGGCCCCTAGCTAGGTCAGACTGTTCTCTCTGCTACCAGCACAGCAAGCTGTACCGGGGCCCCTAGCTAGGTCAGACTGTTCTCTCTGCTACCAGCACAGCAAGCTTACCGGGACCCCGAGCGAGGGCAGACTGTTCTCTCTGCTACCGGCACAGCAAGCTGTACCGGGGCCCCTAGCTAGGGCCAACTGTTCTCCTGCTACCAGTTCAGCAGCCCCGGGGCCTAGCTAGGGCAGACTGTTCTCTCTGCTACCAGCACAGCAAGCTGTACCGGGGCCCCTAGCTAGGGCAGACTGTTCCCTCTGCTACCAGCACAGCAAGCTGTACCGGGGCCCCTAGCGAGGGCAGACTGTTCCCTCTGCTACCAGCACAGCAAGCTGTACCGGGGCCCCTAGCTAGGGCAGACTGTTCCCTCTGCTACCAGCACAGCAAGCTGTACCGGGGCCCCTAGCTAGGGCAGACTGTTCCCTCTGCTACCAGCACAGCAAGCTGTACCGGGGCCCCTAGCTAGGGCAGACTGTTTCCCTCTGCTACCAGCAGCAAGCTGTACCGGGGCCCCTAGCTAGGGCAGACTGTTCTCTCTGCTACCAGCACAGCAAGCTGTACCGGGGCCCCTAGCTAGGGCAGACTGTTCCCTCTGCTACCAGCACAGCAAGCTGTACCGGGCCCCTAGCTAGGGCAGACTGTTCTCTCTGCTACCGCACAGCACAGCAAGCTGTACCGGGGCCCCTAGCAGGGCAGACTGTTCCCTCTGCTACCAGCACAGCAAGCTGTACCGGGGCCCCTAGCTAGGGCAGACTGTTCCCTCTGCTACCAGCATAGCAAGCTGTACCGGGCCCCTAGCTAGGGCAGACTGTTCCCTCTGCTACCAGCACAGCAAGCTGTACCGAGGCCCCTAGCTAGGGCAGACTGTTCCCTCTGCTACCAGCACAGCAAGCTGTACCGGGGCCCCGAGCTAGGGCAGACTGTTCTCTCTGCTACCAGCACAGCAAGCTGTACCGGGGCCCCGAGCTAGGGCAGACTGTTCCCTCTGCTACCAGCACAGCAAGCTGTACCGGGGCCCCGAGCTAGGGCAGTTTCTCTCTGCTACCAGCACAGCAAGCTGTACCGGGGCCCCTAGCTAGGGCAGACTGTTCTCTCTGCTACCAGCACAGCAAGCTGTACCGGGACCCCGAGCTAGGGCAGACTGTTCTCTCTGCTACCAGCACAGCAAGCTGTACCGGGCCCCTAGCTAGGGCAGACTGTTCCCTCTGCTACCAGCACAGCAAGCTGTACCGGGGCCCCGAGCTAGGGCAGACTGTTCCCTCTGCTACCAGCACAGCAAGCTGTACCGGGGCCCCGAGCTAGGGCAGACTGTTCCCTCTGCTACCAGCACAGCAAGCTGTACCGGGGCCCCTAGCTAGGGCAGACTGTTCTCTCCTCTCCGGCACAGCAAGCTGTACCGGGGCCCCTAGCTAGGGCAGACTGTTCTCTCTGCTACCAGCACAGCAAGCTGTACCGGGGCCCCTAGCTAGGGCAGACTGTTCCCTCTGCTACCAGCACAGCAAGCTGTACCGGGGCCCCTAGCGAGGGCAGACTGTTCCCTCTGCTACCAGCACAGCAAGCTGTACCGGGGCCCCTAGCTAGGGCAGACTGTTCCCTCTGCTACCAGCACAGCAAGCTGTACCGGGGCCCCTAGCTAGGGCAGACTGTTCCCTCTGCTACCAGCACAGCAAGCTGTACCGGGGCCCCTAGCTAGGGCAGACTGTTCTCTCTGCTACCAGCACAGCAAGCTGTACCGGGGCCCCTAGCTAGGGCAGACTGTTCCCTCTGCTAACCGGCACAGCAAGCTGTACCGGGGCCCCTAGCTAGGGCAGACTGTTCCCTCTGCTACCAGCACAGCAAGCTGTACCGGGGCCCCGAGCTAGGGCAGACTGTTTCTCTGCTACCAGCACAGCAAGCTGTACCGGGCCCCTAGCTAGGGCAGACTGTTCCCTCTGCTACCAGCACAGCAAGCTGTACCGGGACCCCGATCTAGGGCAGACTGTTCTCTCTGCTACCAGCACAGCAACTGTACCGGGGCCCCTAGCTAGGGCAGACTGTTCCCTCTGCTACCAGCACAGCAAGCTGTAACCGGGGCCCCTAGCTAGGGCAGACTGTTCTCCTTGCTACCGGCACAGCAAGCGGTACCGGGGCCCCTAGCTAGT